>NC_041005.1:25907157-26139139 GCF_004193775.1 Glycine soja | reverse complement strand
GTTTTGGGGCACCCCATACACCGGGCGAAGAGGGCTCAAGTTATAACAAATCTAAAGCACAAAGTTTGAAACACCAAAGGGAGGACTAAAACCCCGCCCATCTTTTCTTTTCAAAGAAACGAGACAAATATAGTGAATGGGAAACCCTAGAGGAGACCAAGAGGAACGAAAAAAACTCAGAAATAAAAAACGTGCAACGGTCCTCTCGATTGCCCCAGACTTCAAGCATAATATCGTTTAACTACATCGGAGTTCACGGGCGAAGGCAATTCCTCGCCATCCATGTGGGTGAGTATCAGAGCACCCCCAGAAAAAGCTCTTTTCACCATGAAAGGTCCTTCATAATTCGGGGCCCACTTGCCTCGATTATCTTTAACAGCGTGGGACATCTTCTTCAGCACGAGGTCCCCTCGTTGAACTTGCGTGGGCGTACCTTCTTGTCGAACGCGTTCTTTATCCTTCGTTGATACAAACGCCCATGGCTCATGGTGGCCAAACGCTTACCTTCAATAAGGTTAAGTTGGTCGTAGCGTGCTTGAGCCCATTCTGACCCTTCTAGGCCCGACTCCGCCATTATCCTCTGAGAAGGAACTTCTACCTCAAATGGGAGTACTGCCTTCATCCATAAACCAAAGAATACGGTGTTGCCCCAGTAGAAGTCGTATCAAGGTTCTGTATCCGTGTAGGGCGAAAGGCAACATCTCATGCCAATCCTTGTATGACACTGTCATCTTTTGAACAATCTTCTTAATATTCTTATTCGCAGCCTCTACAGCCCCATTCATCTTTGGCCGATAAGGGGTAGAGTTATGATGCTGGATCTTGAAGTCTTCGCACATCTCCTGCATCATCTTATTGTTCAGATTGGTGCCATTGTCATAATGATCTTCCTGGGGAGTCCGTATCGACAAATCAACTCCTCTTTATGAATCTAACTACCACATTCCTTTGACATTAGTATAAGAAGTCGCTTCGACCCATTTGGTGAAGTAATCTATCGCCACAAGAATGAAGCGGTGACCATTCGACGCTTTGGGTTCGATGGCCCCAATGACATCTATTCCCCACATGGAAAAGGGCCAAGGGCTGACATAACATTCAGAGGATGTGGCGGAACATTGACGTTGTCTGCGTATGCCTGACATTATGGCACATCCTTACATGAGCGCAACAATCACTTTCCATGGTGAGCCAATAATAACTGGCCCTAAGGATTTTTCTGGCCATAGCATGCCCATTGCATGTGTCCCAAAGGAACCCTCGTGGATCTCCTCAATCACGAGGTTCGCCTCCTTGGCATCTACGCATCGTAGGAAGGTCATGTCGTGGTTTCGTTTGTACAGGATGGTACCACTTACAAAGAAACCAGTAGCCAATCTCCTCAACGTCCTTTTGTCATTGTCAGAAATCCCTGGTGGATATTCTTTGTTCTCGACATACTGCTTGATGTCGAAATACCACGGTTTCCCATCTCACTCTTCCTCTTTTGCATAACAATATGCCGGCCTGCCTTGAGATTTGAATTCGATGTATGGCAGATCCCCGTGTGGGGCAAGTTGAAACATGGATGCCAGGGTGGCTAGTGCATCAGCCATTTGATTCTCTTCCCGAGGTATGTGGTGGAAGGAAATGTCGTCAAAGTACTTGGCTAACCTCAAGATATGAGTTTGATAGGGTATCAACATTGAATCCCTAGTTTCCCATTCTCCTTTCAACTGGCGTATCACCAAAGCTGAGTCTCCATACACCTTGAGTAGTTTTACATCAAAATCAATGGCCGCCTAAACCCGAGGGCGCACGCTTCGTACTCGGCCATATTGTTGGTACAATCAAAACCTAGCTGTCGCAACCTACCCTTCGGCGGGAGGGCGACGCGTGACTCGCGAGAATGCGTGTTCCACGAAAGGAATACGCGCGGAGTCGCCACCAACGTTTATTTGAGGAAAACGTCGGAAAAACCGGAAAAGACGCGATCTACGAACTTTTAAGTGAAAGGTTCGGGAGTTGTATTTACGCACGGGGAAGGTGTTAGCACCCCACACGTCCGTCACAAGGGACGATAGCCTTTAATCGAATGTGCAAACATGACTTTGATTTTTACGTTCCCTTTTATGTCCTTATTCCTTTATACCCTTTTTATATTTTTCTCTTTTTGTGGTCGACAAGGGTGTTTCCCTTTGCTCTTACGTATTCCTCAATTGCGATGAGGAAATCAGACCTACGTAGTTCTTTTCTTATGCGTGAATCAAGTGATTCGTTTTTACTTGAAAGGTGATCATTTTAAGGCGTTGGACCTTAAAAATGATCCATTTTACTTAGTAAAAATTTGAAATGATAAACTTTCAAAAAAACTATTTTTGTGGACGAGCTTGACTAGGCGAGTTGATTTTAGCCTTAGTTTCACTTTAGTTATTAGTCAATTCAATTAAGAATGAGAAATCCCAAAGAGAAAACGTCCGATTGATTTTCCGCTTTATTTTACTAAAAGACATTTTTTGATTATTATATTATTATTTTACCTCTTTTTTTATTTCCAACGTGGTTACGGCACGACCGAACGGTCGAAATTCAGTTTAACCGAAGTTAACGGATAATACAATTCAACGATCGGTGGAAATTTTATTTTATTTTTAGGTTAAGCGAGAAATGACTTAAATAAAATGGCTTAAGCACGTCAAAAGGGGTACGGAAAGTAAATGAAAACGAGAAAGAAAAATACACGAAACACAATGTGGACCACCACGGGTACATAGAATGAATCGAAAAGCTTGGTTCGAGGTACTTACCCGTTGAAGACCGAAGAACGATGAAGAACGAATTAAGAACGTAGAAGAACGGTCGAAAACCTTCGCGAAATCACTCACGGAAACGTTACGGAAGCGGCTCGGCTTGGATTTTCTTCACGGAAACAATTTTTCTAAGCAAATTCGAAAGAGAGAGAAGTGCCTACGGGCTGAACCCTTTTCCACTTCACTTCTCCCCTATTTATAGAAAATTGGGGAGAAGCTTGCCACCCAGCTCGCCCAGGCGAGCAGGGTTGCTTCCTCCAGAAGCAACAGCCTTCTGGAGGAATCTTCTGGAGGGCCCAAGTGGGCCTGTTGCTATTTGCACCCCCATTTTTACTAAGTACACCCCTGCCCTTTTTTGGATTCTTTTTTCGTAAAGTTACGGAAACTTACGAATTTCGTAACGATACTTGTTTTCTTTCCGTAATGTTACGGAACCTTGCGGATTACATAATCATCCCTTTTTTACTTACGGAATGTTACGGAACCTCACTAATTGTGCAACGATGCTTCCATTTGATTTCCGGTGTGTCACGCGAACCTTACGGATTGTGCATCAATATTTTTTTTGTTTTCCGGCATGTCCCGGAATTTCACAGATTGCCTAATGATGGGTGCCAAGCACCTCACCAGGACCAAACAAAAGTTGCATGTCATCAAGCAAAGGTCCCCGGACGAATTAGGGTATGACAGTTGCCCCTCTTTACTTGTCTTTTATTGGAGATAAAAGGAAAGTAAAGATAAGATACTAATTTCGTTCCTCTCGGTTGACGAGAGTCGCGCGGTGACCATAAAATCTCCGCATGCAAATGACTTGTTGTTCCCGGGGAACAAAAGGTGCAGAAGACGATGTCAGTCTCTGCATGCTATCAAGCGTTTGTCTTACAGATAGCAAAGAATGTTTATACGGATAACCACTCGGGTATTCCGCCCGTCAGCGTGACTCAAAAGTCAGGATGACAGATCTTGTGAGCGCGGAAGATGATGTAAATCTCCGCGTGTCAACGGGCTTGTCGGCCGCGATTGACGAAGGGCGCAGAATGACCATAATTTGTCTCTGCGTGCCATCGGACACAACTTTGTCTGAATGGAAAAAGGTGTGCGGAATGACCATAATTTGTCTCCGCATGTCATCGAGCCCGCCGCCTCTGGATGACAAAAGGGCGCAGAATGACCATAATTTGTCTCTGCGTGCCATCGGACATGACTGTGTCTGAATGGCAAAAGGGGTGCGGAATGACCATAATTTGTCTCCGCATGTCATCGGACTCGCCGCCTCTGGATGACAAAGGGTGCAGAATGACCATAATTTGTCTCTGCGTGCCATCGGACACGACTGTGTCTGAATGGCAAAAGGGGTGCGGAATGACCATAATTTGTCTCCGCATGTCATCGGCCCGCCGCCTCTGGATGACAAAGGGTGCAAAATGACCATAATTTGTCTCTGCGTGCCATCGGACATGACTGTCTCTGAATGGCAAAAGGGGTGCGGAATGACCATAATTTGTCTCTGCGTGCCATCGGACACGACTGTGTCTGAATGGCAAAAGGGGTGCGGAATGACCATAATTTGTCTCCGCATGTCATCGGGCCCGCCGCCTCTGGATGACAAAGGGGTGCAGAATGACCATAATTTGTCTCTGCGTGCCATCGGACACGACTGTGTCTGAATGGCAAAAGGGGTGCGGAATGACCATAATTTGTCTCCGCATGTCATCGGGTTCGCCGCCTCTGGATGACAAAAGGGTGCAGAATGACCATAATTTGTCTCTGCGTGCCATCGGACACGACTGTGTCTGAATGGCAAAAGGGGTGTGGAATGACCATAATTTGTCTCCGCATGTCATCGGGCCTGCCACCTCTGGATGACAAAAGGGTGCAGAATGACCATATTGGCCTCTGCTCATCAATCACACTTGGGGTCACTGATGATGAGGTGTGGATAACCGTAAGGCGTCTCTGGGCTACTAGCTTGGGTCACAGTAACAAAAAAGCGGTGTGGTCGACAAAAGCGAGGCTCTTGTCTCCTACGTATCCTCCAATGAGGAACTCAGACCTATGTAGTTCTGGATAACTTGTGAGACTTGAAAAAGTCTCGGTGTTTTCTTCACTAAAATGCAAACATGCTTTAGTAAAGAGACAAATATTCCAACTGATTAGAGCAGCATATGCTTTTTTGAATGAAAAACAATGCGTTTACGGGGAAGAGAGTCTGCTGATGAAACCCCCCCATAACCATAAATGAGATTTTGGATGTTTAGCATTTCATTTCTAAATGATCATTTAGAGGAAACACTGGGTTCGACAAAAATAGAAGAAATCCACTCAAAGTGTATCAATCTCGCACAGGTAAGTGTTTTATCCTAATTCCGAACCATAGATATGTCATGACTTGACTTTGCAAATTATTTCCTATTTTCATGCTTTTCTAATCCTAAAACCAAATTTTGGATTCCTAGCCATAAGCATGTTTCCTTACATTGAAGCTACAAGTTTAGGCTCCTAAGCTTGGGATTGCATTTGGGCATCTATTTTGACTTTCCTATGCTGTCTCTACATACATAAAACAGCCGCACTATCCCTATTCTGCAAAATCATATTTATATATCATTGGGGCATTTCATCGAGCACTTGGTGGGCACACGTTTAGACATAAATTGCAAGAGAATGGGAGCAATGTGGCATGCCCCATTGCTTCAGAACACAACCTAGGCCTAAGGCCTTTTCATTCAAATCCTCAATTCAAGAAAACAAGCACCAAAGCAAACCAAAACTGCCTTACAAATATAAGCATGTTTTCACAATTTAAGGCACCAAAGGATGAAGAAAGCACATCAATGGAAAGCAAAAACACCAAGGATGGAATACTTACTTGTTGGAGTGAATTGAAATACCAAAACACGAAAGCAAAATGCGATCAAAAGGCTTAGGGGAGCAAGAAACCGCAAGCCTTCGTGTTCTCTATCTTTGAATGAGGGGGGGGGGGGAGTTTTTGGATGCCCAAAACGTTCCCCTCCCTCGTTTTTTTATAATTTGGGTGCAGGGGTTGCTCGCCCAAGCGAGCTAACCTGCCTTTTTTTTTTTTTTTTTTTGAGGGGAACATTAACTGTGTCCCCTCCTCCCTTACGGGCTAGCGTTTGCCTAACTTGAACCCACTTAAGTTAGAATTAGGCATCGATTACTTATTTAAAACAAACAAATAGTAAAAGAAACTGCGAACACAAAGGATACTGGGCTGCCTTGCAGCGACGTTCTCAGCTTGTTTAGCGCCGGGAAGGGGCAACGATCGGTCGGTCGTGACCCTAGCCCCACTTGCATCCGTCCCTATGTACCTACAAGTAAGAGCCAAAATGATATGCGACCAGTCATGAGCGGTCATCGTCTTACCTTGGTTGATTTCTGCCATTGACTTGTCTTGACTTCTGATCATGGCCTGAGACGATTCTGCTCCTTGCTAGCACAAGATATGCATGTGCATGTGCATGTATGAATGTTTCTAATGCGATGATTTTATTTTAGTGAAGGCTGATTAGATTCAATTTTAAATAAGCATTTGGGGCACCCCCATACACCGGGCGAAGAGGGCTCAAGTTATAACAAATCTAAAGCACAAAGTTTGAAACACCAAAGGGAGGACTAAAACCCCGCCCATCTTTTCTTTTCAAAGAAACGAGACAAATATAGTGAATGGGAATCCCTAGAGGAGACCAAGAGGAACGAAAAAAACTCAGAAATAAAAAACGTGCAACGGTCCTCTCGATTGCCCCAGACTTCAAGCATAATATCGTTTAACTACATCGGAGTTCACGGGCGAAGGCAATTCCTCGCCATCCATGTGGGTGAGTATCAGAGCACCCCCAGAAAAAGCTCTTTTCACCATGAAAGGTCCTTCATAATTCGGGGCCCACTTGCCTCGATTATCTTTAACAGCGTGGGACATCTTCTTCAGCACGAGGTCCCCCTCGTTGAACTTGCGTGGGCGTACCTTCTTGTCGAACGCGTTCTTTATCCTTCGTTGATACAAACGCCCATGGCTCATGGTGGCCAAACGCTTACCTTCAATAAGGTTAAGTTGGTCGTAGCGTGCTTGAGCCCATTCTGACCCTTCTAGGCCCGACTCCGCCATTATCCTCTGAGAAGGAACTTCTACCTCAAATGGGAGTACTGCCTTCATCCCATAAACCAAAGAATACGGTGTTGCCCCAGTAGAAGTTCGTATCAAGGTTCTGTATCCGTGTAGGGCGAAAGGCAACATCTCATGCCAATCCTTGTATGACACTGTCATCTTTTGAACAATCTTCTTAATATTCTTATTCGCAGCCTCTACAGCCCCATTCATCTTTGGCCGATAAGGGGTAGAGTTATGATGCTGGATCTTGAAGTCTTCGCACATCTCCTGCATCATCTTATTGTTCAGATTGGTGCCATTGTCAGTAATGATCTTCCTGGGGAGTCCGTATCGACAAATCAACTCCTTCTTTATGAATCTAACTACCACATTCCTTGTGACATTAGTATAAGAAGTCGCTTCGACCCATTTGGTGAAGTAATCTATCGCCACAAGAATGAAGCGGTGACCATTCGACGCTTTGGGTTCGATGGCCCCAATGACATCTATTCCCCACATGGAAAAGGGCCAAGGGGCTGACATAACATTCAGAGGATGTGGCGGAACATTGACGTTGTCTGCGTATGCCTGACATTTATGGCACATCCTTACATGAGCGCAACAATCACTTTCCATGGTGAGCCAATAATAACTGGCCCTAAGGATTTTTCTGGCCATAGCATGCCCATTGGCATGTGTCCCAAAGGAACCCTCGTGGATCTCCTCAATCACGAGGTTCGCCTCCTTGGCATCTACGCATCGTAGGAAGGTCATGTCGTGGTTTCGTTTGTACAGGATGGTACCACTTACAAAGAAACCAGTAGCCAATCTCCTCAACGTCCTTTTGTCATTGTCAGAAATCCCTGGTGGATATTCTTTGTTCTCGACATACTGCTTGATGTCGAAATACCACGGTTTCCCATCTCACTCTTCCTCTTTTGCATAACAATATGCCGGCCTGCCTTGAGATTTGAATTCGATGTATGGCAGATCCCCGTGTGGGGCAAGTTGAAACATGGATGCCAGGGTGGCTAGTGCATCAGCCATTTGATTCTCTTCCCGAGGTATGTGGTGGAAGGAAATGTCGTCAAAGTACTTGGCTAACCTCAAGATATGAGTTTGATAGGGTATCAACATTGAATCCCTAGTTTCCCATTCTCCTTTCAACTGGCGTATCACCAAAGCTGAGTCTCCATACACCTTGAGTAGTTTTACATCAAAATCAATGGCCGCCTAAACCCCGAGGGCGCACGCTTCGTACTCGGCCATATTGTTGGTACAATCAAAACCTAGCTGTCGCAACCTACCCTTCGGCGGGAGGGCGACGCGTGACTCGCGAGAATGCGTGTTCCACGAAAGGAATACGCGCGGAGTCGCCACCAACGTTTATTTGAGGAAAACGTCGGAAAAACCGGAAAAGACGCGATCTACGAACTTTTAAGTGAAAGGTTCGGGAGTTGTATTTACGCACGGGGAAGGTGTTAGCACCCCACACGTCCGTCACAAGGGACGATAGCCTTTAATCGAATGTGCAAACATGACTTTGATTTTTACGTTCCCTTTTATGTCCTTATATCCTTTATACCCTTTTTATATTTTTCTCTTTTTGTGGTCGACAAGGGTGTTTCCCTTTGCTCTTACGTATTCCTCAATTGCGATGAGGAAATCAGACCTACGTAGTTCTTTCTTATGCGTGAATCAAGTGATTCGTTTTTACTTGAAAGGTGATCATTTTAAGGCGTTGGACCTTAAAAATGATCCATTTTACTTAGTAAAAATTTGAAATGATAAACTTTCAAAAAAACTATTTTTGTGGACGAGCTTGACTAGGCGAGTTGATTTTAGCCTTAGTTTCACTTTAGTTATTAGTCAATTCAATTAAGAATGAGAAATCCCAAAGAGAAAACGTCCGATTGATTTTCCGCTTTATTTTACTAAAAGACATTTTTTGATTATTATATTATTATTTTACCTCTTTTTTTATTTCCAACGTGGTTACGGCACGACCGAACGGTCGAAATTCAGTTTAACCGAAGTTAACGGATAATACAATTCAAACGATCGGTGGAAATTTATTTTATTTTTAGGTTAAGCGAGAAATGACTTAAATAAAATGGCTTAAGCACGTCAAAAGGGGTACGGAAAGTAAATGAAAACGAGAAGAAAAATACACGAAACACAATGTGGACCACCACGGGTACATAGAATGAATCGAAAAGCTTGGTTCGAGGTACTTACCCGTTGAAGACCGAAGAACGATGAAGAACGAATTAAGAACGTAGAAGAACGGTCGAAAACCTTCGCGAAATCACTCACGGAAACGTTACGGAAGCGGCTCGGCTTGGATTTTCTTCACGGAAACAATTTTTCTAAGCAAATTCGAAAGAGAGAGAAGTGCCTACGGGGCTGAACCCTTTTCCACTTCACTTCTCCCCCTATTTATAGAAAATTGGGGGAGAAGCTTGCCACCCAGCTCGCCCAGGCGAGCAGGGTTGCTTCCTCCAGAAGCAACAGCCTTCTGGAGGAATCTTCTGGAGGGCCCAAGTGGGCCTAGTTGCTATTTGCACCCCCATTTTTACTAAGTACACCCCTGCCCTTTTTTTGGTGATTCTTTTTTCGTAAAGTTACGGAAACTTACGAATTTCGTAACGATACTTGTTTTCTTTCCGTAATGTTACGGAACCTTGCGGATTACATAATCATCCCCTTTTTTACTTACGGAATGTTACGGAACCTCACTAATTGTGCAACGATGCTTCCATTTGATTTCCGGTGTGTCACGGAACCTTACGGATTGTGCATCAATATTTTCTTTTGTTTTCCGGCATGTCCCGGAATTTCACAGATTGCCTAATGATGGGTGCCAAGCACCTCACCAGGACCAAACAAAAGTTGCATGTCATCAAGCAAAGGTCCCCGGACGAAATTAGGGTATGACAGTTGCCCCTCTTTACTTGTCTTTTATTGGAGATAAAAGGAAAGTAAAGATAAGATACTAATTTCGTTCCTCTCGGTTGACGAGAGTCGCGGGTGACCATAAAATCTCCGCATGCAAATGACTTGTTGTTCCCGGGGGAACAAAAGGTGCAGAAGACGATGTCAGTCTCTGCATGCTATCAAGCGTTCTGTCTTACAGATAGCAAAAGAATGTTTATACGGATAACCACTCGGGTATTTCCGCCCGTCAGCGTGACTCAAAAGTCAGGATGACAGATCTTGTGAGCGCGGAAGATGATGTAAATCTCCGCGTGTCAACGGGCTTGTCGGCCGCGATTGACGAAGGGCGCAGAATGACCATAATTTGTCTCTGCGTGCCATCGGACACAACTTTGTCTGAATGGAAAAAAGGTGTGCGGAATGACCATAATTTGTCTCCGCATGTCATCGAGCCCGCCGCCTCTGGATGACAAAAGGGCGCAGAATGACCATAATTTGTCTCTGCGTGCCATCGGACATGACTGTGTCTGAATGGCAAAAGGGGTGCGGAATGACCATAATTTGTCTCCGCATGTCATCGGACTCGCCGCCTCTGGATGACAAAGGGTGCAGAATGACCATAATTTGTCTCTGCGTGCCATCGGACACGACTGTGTCTGAATGGCAAAAGGGGTGCGGAATGACCATAATTTGTCTCCGCATGTCATCGGGCCCGCCGCCTCTGGATGACAAAGGGGTGCAAAATGACCATAATTTGTCTCTGCGTGCCATCGGACATGACTGTCTCTGAATGGCAAAAGGGGTGCGGAATGACCATAATTTGTCTCTGCGTGCCATCGGACACGACTGTGTCTGAATGGCAAAAGGGGTGCGGAATGACCATAATTTGTCTCCGCATGTCATCGGGCCCGCCGCCTCTGGATGACAAAGGGGTGCAGAATGACCATAATTTGTCTCTGCGTGCCATCGGACACGACTGTGTCTGAATGGCAAAAGGGGTGCGGAATGACCATAATTTGTCTCCGCATGTCATCGGGTTCGCCGCCTCTGGATGACAAAAGGGTGCAGAATGACCATAATTTGTCTCTGCGTGCCATCGGACACGACTGTGTCTGAATGGCAAAAGGGGTGTGGAATGACCATAATTTGTCTCCGCATGTCATCGGGCCTGCCACCTCTGGATGACAAAAGGGTGCAGAATGACCATATTGGCCTCTGCTCATCAATCACACTTGGGGTCACTGAATGATGAGGTGTGGATAACCGTAAGGCGTCTCTGCGGGCTACTAGCTCTTGGGTCACAGTAACAAAAAGCGGTGTGGTCGACAAAAGCGAGGCTCTTGCTCCTACGTATCCTCCAATGAGGAACTCAGACCTATGTAGTTCTGGATAACTTGTGAGACTTGAAAAAGTCTCGGTGTTTTCTTCACTAAAATGCAAACATGCTTTAGTAAAGAGACAAATATTCCAACTGATTAGAGCAGCATATGCTTTTTTGAATGAAAAACAATGCGTTTACGGGGGAAGGAGAGTCTGCTGATGAAACCCCCCCATAACCATAAATGAGATTTTGGATGTTTAGCATTTCATTTCTAAATGATCATTTAGAGGAAACACTGGGTTCGACAAAAATAGAAGAAATCCACTCAAAGTGTATCAATCTCGCACAGGTAAGTGTTTTATCCTAATTCCGAACCATAGATATGTCATGACTTGACTTTGCAAATTATTTCCTATCAAATCAAAAATTACATGCGTGATCATGGATCAATAGGACTTCCCTTGGGAATGGGTTTTTTTTTTGGTGGGTTTTTTTCGGCTTTTGTGTGTTTTTGGCCTTTTCCTTTTCTGTTTCTGTTTTGCGCGAGACGAACAAGTCCCCGACGCATAGGATTTTGGTTGGTAATCAAAGGGAGAAGACCACTTTCAGGTCGTGGTTTCCTTTCCCTTTTTTTTGTTCATTTGGTGACAATTCTGTATTGTATAGATATTGTCCGGCCCAAAGACCTTTCTGCACATTTCTTCTGATTTCTTTCGATCCTTGATCAGGAGCTTTCTTTCCTTCCTTTTACTTTCTCCCACTCTTTGGTTGGGATTTTTCTTTCTTTTCTTTTCACTTTCTCCCACTCTTTGGTTGGGATTTTTCTTTCTTTTCTTTTCGCTTTCTCCCACTCTTTGATTGGGAATTCCCTTTCCTCTCTTTTTTCCTTTGATTGGAAATTTTCCTTTTTCCCTTTTTTGCTTCCGAGGGTAAGGATTATGGTGAGTTAGGATTTTGGCTCAAGACTTGTAGAATGGCTAGACATGATACATGTTAGGGTTTGGTTTGGTTCAAGGATAAAAGGGATGCCCCACATTATTTCCACGACACAAATGCAAAAATGATGATTTGGAAACTTTATGCAAAACTGGTCATGCATGCACCTATGTGGACACTCAAGTGTCAAATTTTTATGGTCATGTGATGCTAGGGCTCAGGATTCATTCCCTCTATTTTAGTCAACCCAATGTTTCCAAAATATGTTCTTTTATCCATTTGTGCATTCATCCGAGTCCATTTTGGGCGTCCGGGGAAATTTCACAGCGTTCACCCTTCGGGTGTACACACATTTTTTTCCAAAACCAGCTATGATCGGCGAATTTCCCAAAGAAGAGTTGGAAGTCATCTCTTTTCAAAAGCATGTCGGTTTTTCAGCTAAACAACTTATTTTTCTTTTCTTTTTCCTCTCTTTTTTCTTACTTGCTCTCTTTTTCCCTTACCTGCTCTCTTCTTTTCTTATTTGCTCTCTTTTTCATTTATTTTTATTTTTATTTTTATCATGATTTTTGTTTGGTTTATTATTTATTATTTTTTTGGACGATGTTCCTAAACGAAGAACTCTACACGGCTCCAGAATTTCAAACATCATTGATAGTAATGATATAAACACTAACGCAACAATCCAAACAAAAATGTATGCGCTGTACAAATGACAATCGAAACAACAAAAACAAACATTAGTCTCTCAAGTCAAAAAAAATAACATAACATAAAAATGATAAACGAAATACGAAAGAAAACATGAATCTGGGGATCTCCCAGTCATGTAGCTCCACTCCCTCCCAAGAAGTCAAGCAAATCGGCCATCTCCTCGTCCTCGTGGGCCTCTTCTCCATCGCCGGGAGCTTCTGGGGGCGCCTCTCCTGCTTGGGCCTCGGGCCAATCCCCGGGCCATGCGACCTCTGCCCTGAACTGGTCTGGAGTAGGGCATGAAAAAGAAGCGAAGCCCTGGCTCTGCATGCTGAGGCTCAGCTGGTACAGACAATCATGGGTCTGTACATGTGCCCGATGGTTGGCCGCCTGCTGGCGAACCAAATGTCGTAAATACTGCTCCATGTCAAATGACCCAGCCGGGCCAGCCTGATGAGGTGGTGGTGGCGCGCCCGCGGCCTGTGGAGCATCCCCCTGAGCCTATCTCTGGGTGCAGTACTTCTCAATAAAAGCCCGGGTGATGGGCGGCCGAATCACCTTGGTAGGTGTAACGGGGACTCCAAACGACTGGCAGAGTCCTGTGATCAGCGCGGGAAATCCCAGGGCCCTGTTGGACTTATCTGGATCCAAAGGGTGCCTGGTAGGCGCCATACCTGTAAAAATATAGATGGCATCAGCGATTAACTGAGCCACATGGATGCTCATCCGCGTCAGGATGGCGTACACCAGCTGACACTTCGGTAGGGGGAGGTCGGAATTATGGTCGGTGGGCAGGATGTTGCTGAGCAGCAAAGTCATCCATATCTGAGTCAGGGTGGTCATGTTGGTGCGCATAATTCGCACTCGCCTTCCTGCAGCAGTCCGAGCAAAATCCTACCCCGGTATACATAGCAACTGGGCGATGGCCTCCTCATCGAACCCATCAGACCAGTTCCTCCTCTGGCCATACTCGCACTCCTGGCCCTCTTCCAGCACCAACGGATATCCCAGGAGCTGGCCGATAGCATCTGCATCAAACGGGATCCACTGAACCCTCACCCAGGACCTCATGTCACGCACGCCCTCCTCTGTTGGCCAAGCATTGGCATAAAATTCGAGGACTATGTCTGGATCAAATTTGGCCATGGGGGTAACTAGTGATGCCCACCGCCGGCGACCTATCTCCTCCTGGAAATCAGTATACTCGTCGTCCCTGAGCTGGACGCGTCGCTCCCGGAGAAATGACCATCCCTTGATGGCCTCGAAGCGCTGGTGATGTACAGCGCTCCTAAAGCGGTGACTGTCATACTCAGGAGTGGAACTAGTTTCTTCGGCCGCCTTATCCTTCCTGGACCTCTTTGAGGCAAGCTTCCTCGGGGCCATTTCCTGCAAAGGCAAACATTTGGAAAGTTAGTTTTACCAAGAAATGCTACTCTTAAAACAAAAATGGCATACAACCTCCTCCAAAAAACACAAACACCAATGTAAATTTAGAGCAAACTCATGCACATACTTCCTTATGAACATTCACTCGCACAAGATATTCTTCTACCTAAGAAAAATGCACCCATGTGCAATCAAGGCACCTTCGTTACGTAGATTATTTATATGTACTTCCAAGGTGTATTTGCTACCTACATCACATACACTTCCTTGGCTAAATTTACATATATGCATACTCACAGCATTTTGGCTACCAAAAATTGCACACGTGCACATTCTGGTATTTCTAATACCTATGCATATACAAACTTTGTGATGAATCTTGGCTATCTACACAATAAGGTGCTACATTTCATGCTTTATTCAAGTGTTTTTGCTACCTAAAGCCGCATGCAAATTCAAATATATTTTCTTTTACTGACTAAAATTGCATTCAAATTAAAAGGTATTTTTGTACGGTATTTTCTTTACATAACATGCAACATATATATATTTTTTGTGAGACATTTTGACTACCAAAAATTACATGTACATACATCCAAGTATTTTGCTACCATACCCAAAGTGTAAATTGCCAAAGGTATTTTGCTACCTATTCTAAACCTACACATTTATGATGAGCAAAATTCCTAAACATCTAGGCGTAGGGAAATTATTGTAGCGTGGCTCATAGCTGATTGCTGGCCAAAAAGGGTAACTTTACCCAATATGCACCCCCTCTTGTGTTCTTTTGCATAAAAACTTTGGTTCCTAGGCCTAGGATATATGTGGGGCAATTACTCTAGCCCTTTCGAAACTGAATGCATGTCCCAAAAAATAGAAAATATGTGCAAACCAAATTGCCCCATGGGTTGTTTCCCCTACGAAAATCACGCGCTAATGCCATTGAGGCATTTCACCGAACACTTGGTGGGCGCGCGTTTAGGCATCAATAGCAAGAGAACGGGGACAATGTGGCATGTCCCATTGCTTCAAAATGCATTATAGGCCTAGGGCCATCTCATACAAACCCCCAATTCAACCCAATCAAGCAAGAAAACAAACCAAAATTGCCCCACATATTTGAGCACATTCCCACAATTTAGAGCACCAAAAGGAGATCAAAATACACCAATGAAAAGCTAGAAAGCTTAAGGATGGAATACTTACTTGTTGGTGATGAATAAAAGCGCAAAACGGAATCGAAGAATGCGAAAAGTAGAGATCCTAGGGCTGCAAACTCGTAAATTCCGTGGGTATGGCTTTTGAAAGGGGGGAAAAGAAGTTTTTGAATGCAAAAACGTCCCCCCTTTCGTCACTTTTATATTTTGGTGCAGGGGTTGCTCGCCCAGGCGAGCTAACCTGCACTTTTTTTTTTTTTTTGAGGGGAACATTAACCATGTCCCCTCCTTCCTTATGGGTTAGCGTTTTGCCTATTTGAGCCTACTTAAGTTAGAATTAGGCGTTAATTACTAAAAAATAAACAATGGCAGTAAAATACTGCGAATTCAAAGGATACTAGGCTGCCTTGCGCAACGTTCTCTACTTGTTTAGCGCAGAGAAGGGGCAACGATCGGTCGGTCGTGACCCCATCCCCACTTGCATCCGTTCCTAAGTACCTGCAAGTAATAAACAACCAGGTACGGCCAATCTTGACCTCGTTGTTGTCTTACCTTGATTGGTTTCTGCTGTTCATGTTTTGTCCCTACACCAGAAGGTAGCTCAAGATGATCTTGCCCCTGTTTTACCACAACAATATGCATGCGTATGCGTATGCATGAATGTTTTCAAACGCAGCAAATTTTAGTGAAAGTTGGTTTAGGTTCAATCTTAATTAAGCGCTTGGGGCATCCCATGAACTGAGCGGAAGGGCTCAGGTGATCACAAATTAACGCAAGGTTTGAAACCAACGTGAGGACTAAAGCCTCGAATCCACGTTCATTTCTTTAAAAGATTGTAACAAGAGATACTGTAGACGGGGAATCCCTGGGGGAAATCCAGAAAACACATAAAGATAAAGAACATGCAACGACATCCTTAATTGCCCCAGATTCTAAGCATAATATCGCTTGACGACATCAGAATTCACGGGTGAAGGTAGCTCTTCGCCATCCATGTTGGTAAGCACCAGGGCTCCTCCGAAAAAAGCCCTCTTCACAACAAAAGGCCCTTCATAGTTTGGGGCCCATTTTCCTCGATTGTCCTTGACAGCATGGGACATTTTCTTTAGCACAAGGTCTCCCTCATGGAACTTGCGCAAGCGTACCTTCTTGACGAATGCACTCTTCATTCTTTGCTGGTACAAACGCCCATGACTCATGGCCGTTAAGCGCTTACCCTCAATGAGGTTGAGCTGGTCATAGCGCGTTTGAGCCCACTCTGATTCCTTTAATCCAGATTCTGCCAAGATCCTTAATGACGGGACTTCTACCTCAAATGGTAACACAGCCTCCATCCCATATACCAATGAGAACGGCGTTGCCCCAGTTGACGTTCGCACTGAAGTTCGGTAACCGTGTAACGCGAATGGGAGCATTTCGTGCCAATCTCTGTATGACACGGTCATCTTTTGGATAATCTTTTTGATATTCTTATTGGCCGCTTCCACGGCTCCATTCATCTTTGGCCGGTAGGGTGTGGAATTGTGATGCTGGATTTTAAACTCCTCGCACATTTCCCCCATCATCTTGTTATTCAGGTTGGTGCCGTTGTCCGTGATAATCTTCCTTGGCAAACCATATCGGCAGATGATCTCTTTCTTAATGAACCTGACCACTACACCCCTCGTGACATTGGTGTAGGAAGCTGCCTCGACCCACTTGGTGAAATAATCTATCGCTACGAGGATGAAGCGATGACCATTCGAGGCCTTGGGCTCAATGGCCCCGATGACATCTATTCCCCACATGGAGAAAGGCCAAGGGGCGGACATGACATTCAGAGGATGCGGTGGAGCATTGACATTATCTGCGAACGCTTGACATTTGTGGCATTTCCTTACATGGACACAACAATCACTTTCCATGGTGAGCCAGTAATAACCTGCTCTTAGGATCTTCCTGGCCATAGCATGCCCGTTGGCGTGCGTTCCAAATGAGCCCTCATGGACTTCCTTGATCATGTGATTCGCCTCCCTGGCATCCATACACCGCAGGAGTGTCATGTCATGGTTTCTCTTATACAGTATGCTTCCGCTCATGAAGAAACCGGCCGCCAACCTTCTCAATGTCCTCTTATCATTGTCGACAATCTCTGGCGGGTATTTTTTGCTTACGACATATCGCTTGATGTCGAAATACCAAGGCTTACCGTTCCATTCCTCTTCTACTTGGCAGCAATGCGCGGGTTTGCCACGACACCAAAATTCAATGTAGGGTAGATCCCCGTGCGGCGTTAGCTGGAACATAGACGCCAAAGTAGCAAGCGCATCTGCCATTTGATTTTCCTCGCGGGGAACATGATGGAAAGAGATCTCATAAAAGGTTTTAGCCAATTCCTTGATATAGGCTTTGTAGGGTATCAGCTTGGGATCTCTAGTTTCCCATTCCCCTCTCAGCTGATGGATTACCAACGCTGTGTCGCCGTACACCTTGAGTAGTTTGACATTGGAGTCAATCGCTGCCTGGACGGCCAGGGCACATGCTTCATATTCGGCCATGTTGTTGGTGCATTCGAATCCTAGCCTGGCTGTGAAAGGTACACATTGATTGTCCGGAGAGACTAATACTGCCCCAACGCCATGGCCTAGAATGTTTGACGCTCCGTCAAACCATACGGTCCATTTGTCCCGATCTTCGTCCAATTTTTCCTCAAACAAGGCCATGATGTCCTCATCCGGGAATTCAGGATGCATGGGCTGATAGTCGTTAAGAGGCTGTTGAGCCAAATAATCTGCTAAGGCGCTTCCTTTTATCGCCTTTTGGGTGACGTAAACTATATCAAACTCGGATAGCAGGACTTGCCACCGGGCGATTCGTCCCGTGAGAGCTGGCTTTTCAAAGATGTACTTAACCGGGTCCATCTTGGATATTAACCAGGTAGTATGGCTCAGCATTTACTGCCTTAGGCGATGGGATGCCCATACTAAAGCACAACACGTTCTTTCGAGCAAGGAGTAATTCATTTCACAGGTCGTGAACTTCTTACTTAGGTAGTAAACAACGCGCTCTTTCTTTCCGTATTCGTCATGTTGCCCCAGCATACACCCCATCGACTCGTCCAAGATTGTCATGTACAAGATGAGAGGCCTTCCAGGTACTGGTGGCATAAGCACAGGGGGATTCATAAGACACTTCTTGATCCTTCCAAAAGCCTCTTGGCAACCCTCATTCCAGCGATCAGTTTGGTTTTTGCGTAAGAGCTTGAACAACGGCTCACAAATGGCGGTGAGCTGCGATATGAATATGGCAATATAATTCAAGCGTCCCAGGAAGCCTCGGACTTGCCTCTCAGTACGGGGTTCTGGCATCTCAAGGATGACTGTCATACCCTAATTTCGTCCGGGAACCTTTGCTCGATGACGTGCGACCATTCTTTGGTCCTCGTGAGGTGCTTGGCACCCATCATTAGGCAATTTGTGAAATTTCAGGACATGCCGGAAAACCAAAAAAATATTGATGCACAATCCGTAAGTTTCCGTGACACACCGGAAATCAAAAGGAAGCATCGTTGCATAATTAAGTGAGGTTCCGTAACATTCCGTAAGTCAAAAAGGGGATGATTATGTAATCCGCAAGGTTCCGTAACATTACGGAAAGAAAACAAGTATCGTTACGAAATTCGTAAGTTTCCGTAACTTTACGAAAAAAGAATCACCAAAAAACAGCAGAGGGGGTGTACTTAGTAAAAATGGGGGTGCAAATAGCACCCAGGCCCATTTGGGCCCTCCAGAAGATTCCTCCAGAAGGCAGTTGCTTCTGGAGGAAGCAACCCTGCTCGCCTGGGCGAGCTGAGCTCGCCTGGGCGAGCTGGGCGGCAACTACCTCCCCTATTTTGCTATAAATAGGGGAGGAAAGCAAGAAGGAAGGGGTCCAGCCCCTTAGGCACTTCTCTCTCTTTCGAATTTGCTTGGAAAAATTGTTTCCGTGAAGAAAATCTAAGCCGAGGCGCTTCCGAAACGTTTCCGTAACGTTTTCCGTGAGGAATCTCGCAAAGGTTTCAACCGTTCTTCGACGTTCTTCATTCGTTCTTCATCGTTCTTCGATCTTCAACGGGTAAGTACCTCGAACCAAGCTTTTCGATTCATTCTATGCACCCATAGAGGTCCACATTGTGTTTAGTGCATTTTTATTCTCGTTTTGTTTACTTTTTATACCCCCTGTTGACGTGCTTAAGCCATTTTACTTAAGTCGTTTCTCGCTTAACTTAAAAATAAAATAAATTTCCACCGAACGTTTGAATTGTATTATCCATTAACTTTGGTTAAAATCAATTCCGACCGTTCGGTCGTGCCGTAACCACGTTGGAAATCAAAAAGAGGTAAAAAATAATATAATAATCAAAAAGACATCTTTTAGTAAAATAAAGCGGAAAATCAATTGGACGTTTTCTCTTTGGGATTTCTCATTCTTAATCGAATTGATTAATAACTAAAGTGAAACTAAAGGCTAAAATCAATCCACCTAGTCAAGCTCGTCCACAAAAATAGGCTTTTGAAGTTCGTCATTTCATTTTCTCACTAAGTAAAATGGATCATTTTTAAGGTCCAACGCCTTAAAATGATCACCTCTTAAAATAAAAAAGAATCACTTGATAAGAAAGAACTACGTAGGTCTGAGTTCCTCATTGAGGATACGTAGGAGCAAAAGCCCCGCTTTTGTCGACCACCCCAAGAGATCGTTAATGGTCCAATGCCTTAACGTTTCTCTCCTTTCAAAAATAAGAGATCGTTAATGGTCCAATGCCTTAACGTTTCTCTCCTTTCAAAAACAAGAGATCGTTAATGGTCCAACGCCTTAACATTTCTCATCTTCCAAAATCAAAAGACCGTTTAATGGTCCAACACCTTAAATGACCTTTTGTTCAATAAAAACATATTTTACAAAAAGACAAAAACAACTTAACCAAACACTATTGTTCCGAAAGAACTACGTAGGTCTGATTTTCTCATCCCAAATTGAGGAATACGTAGGAGCAAAGGGAAACACCCTTGTCGACCACAAAAAGAAAAATATATAAAAAGGGTATAAAGGATATAAGAACATAAAAGGGAACATAAAAATCAAAGTCATGTTTGCACATTCGATTAAAGGCTGCCGTCCCTTGGGACGGGCGTGTGGGGTGCTAATACCTTCCCCGTGCGTAAATACAACTCCCGAACCTTTCACTAAAAAGTTCGTAGATCTCGTCTTTTCCGGTTTTTCCGACGTTTTCCTCAAATAAACGTTGGTGGCGACTCCGCGCGTATTCCTTTCGTGGAACACGCATCCCGCGAGTCACGCGTCGCCCTCCCGCCGAAGGGTAGGTTGCGACAGTTGGCGACTCCACTGGGGACTGTTTTTTAGAGAGTTAGGCCATTTAATCTTGTGCAATGTTTTATCATGACTTTCTCCTTTGTTGGTTTCCCTTTATTTGTTTATGTTCTTGTGTATATAAACTATTTGTTGCTTTTAGTGAGTTTTAGAATGTATGCATGAGGTAAATATTTATTCATTTGATGCACACAAACACCAACACTATTTGCACACACTGTGAGTGAAAAAGGGCCCTATACCCGGGTTCATGGGAGCATAAGGAGTGGAGGTGAATCTGTGATCATGCTAGGTCTCCGACTTGCTTGATTACAGTGAACCCTCATCTAGAGCTTTTCTCTTTGAAAACCTATTGTTGCTAGTAGTCCCTACTGCTACAATATGTTCTTCAAAGGGGATGATACCTCTAGAAACCATCAAGAGAGATATAACTACCTTGGGGATTATTGCTAAAAGCCTAGTTAGTTCTCTCCCTTATAGATCCCTTAAATAGTGGCACGAAGCAAACACGCTGCGTGCCATTTTTCACGCTGCCATGCATGAGTATCATATACCCTTTTGCTTATGTTCGGTAAATATTGTCATACTGTGCACATTCCCGCATTGTGTCGTTTGCATAGGCATTGCATATGGGTTCTGTCTTGATCCCTACTGTAAACAAACCAACGGAGGGTCCGTGTCGCCTTCTTAAAAACGTGCGTTGGGGCATTTCGCTACCCTTAGACGTCGTATCTAAGAAGGGGACAAATTCCCCGGACCCCCGCATTCCTAGATTGCATCTGTGTCATATGCATTCCATCATGCATGCATCCATCCCACCCATGAGATATCGGAGTTTTGATTTGCACCAGCTTTTGTCTCACTTTAGTAAGCATGGGAACAAATCAAACCGGCAAGAGGTTCTACCAAGTCAAGGTCAAAAGCCCAGATACCACCAGCATCAAGGAATTAGGGCGGTTGATGGAACCCCTCCAAATGCAAGCCTTCCGCAAGACTTACGGAAAGATCTTAGAGTTGACCATAGCAGAGGTGTCCATAGAAGCCATTGCATCACTTACCCAATACTACGACCAGCCTTTGAGGTGCTTCACATTCGCAGACTTCCAATTAGTACCAACCATTGAAGAATTTGAGGAAATTCTAGGATGTCCTCTCGGGGGAAGAAAGCCATATCTTCCCTCCGGGTGTCTCCCTCTTTGAGCAGAATTGCAACTGTGGTCAAGGATTCAGCAAGAGGTTTGGACCGCATAAAACAAACTCGGAACGGCATAGCGGGCCTACCACAGAAGTACCTAGAAGACAAGGCGAGGGGTATGGCCAATCAAGGAGACTGGGTCCCGTTTATGGATGTGTTAGCTTTGCTAATTTTTGGGGTCGTCCTCTTTCCAAACGTGGATGGTTTGATAGACCTAGCAGCAATCGACGCTTTCCTTGCCTACCACCATAGTAAGGAAAGTCCGGTGGTAGCTGTCTTGGCAGATCTATTTGACACATTTGACCGAAGGTGCGAGAAGAGTAGCGCACGGATCATCTGTTGCTTACCCGCCCTCTGTGTTTGGTTGGTTTCACACTTGTTCCAACAAGACACAAGACATCCATGTCCGCTCCTGAGTCATCGCTCGTGTACTGAAAAGAGGAGAATGGATTGGGACCAGCTCTTGGCCGGGATAGGAGGTAGAACAATCAGTTGGTTCCCCCTATGGAAGGAAGGAAAAGAAGGAGTCCTTTTCTCATGTGGAAGATACCCAAACATTCCGCTGGTAGGAACGAGGGGTTGTATTAATTACAATCCCACGCTCGCTATAAGACAACTAGGGTACCCCATGAGGGGAGCACCGACGGAAGAAAGCATGTCTCCTTTCCTTGTGAGGGATCTCGGCGCACAAAATTCCAAGACTATACAAAGAATCCATAAGGCATGGGAAACCCCGTTAAGGAAAGATCAAGAGCTTAGAGGCATTCGTAATGGCATCATTGGTGGGTACCACGAATGGCTGAAAGTTCGCATACGAGGTTTAGATTGGCTCGCCAAGTTAAAAGTCGTCAGCGAAGAGAATTTTGAAGCACCGGAAGAGGACGAGGAAGTCCAAGCTCTCAAAAGCGAGTTAGGAAAGGCAAAACTCGCCAAGGAGAAGTTCAAGTTGGCTGCTACACACGTTCGGAAGGAGTGTGCCGGGTTACGGGAAGAGAATGCAATTACCGCAAGAGCCCTTGAACGAGAGACCAAGAGGGCTCGCAAGGAAGAGTATGGCCGGAACAAATTTCGCGGAGCTCTATGGGGTAGCAATAGTGAACTCAAGTTGCGAAGGGAAGAAAGGGACCAGTCGCGAGCACATAGCATGGTTCTGAAAGAGGAGTTGATGGCTTGTTCAAGGTCCAAAAGAAGCTTGTCTCAGCGTTTATGCGAGACAGAGACCAACATGTTAGCTATCATCGCCGAGTACGAAGAAGAGTTAGGTCTAGCCACGGCCCACGAGCATAGAATCGCGGATGAGTATGCTCAAGTATATGCGGAAAAAGAGGCTAGAGGAAGGGTGATCGACTCTTTACACCAAGAGGCAACCATGTGGATGGATCGGTTTGCTCTTACCTTGAACGGGAGTCAAGAACTTCCCCGATTGTTAGCCAAGGCCAAGGCGATGGCAGACACCTACTCCACCCCCGAAGAGATTCATGGGCTTCTCGGCTATTGTCAGCATATGATAGACTTAATGGCCCACATAATTAGAAATCGTTAGGAAACTTGTATGGTCTCTTAGACCTTGACTAGATATGACTTCCTTTTTGAAATAAAATGAGTTGGTCCCATGTTCCTACTCCAAAAAAAACTTGTGCAAATCAAATCACTCCTACATCTCATCTCTAGCATGCATTTTCTTTCTTTACCCACTCCTCACGTTTGGTTTTTTAGGGAAAAACACCATAACTAAACGCGCCGCAAGGGATCCCTATCGCACCAGATCCAAATCTAGAACGATGGGTGATCAAGAGGAGACGCAGGAACAGATGAAAGCCGACATGTCGGCTCTGAAAGAACAAATGGCCTCCATGATGGAGGCCATGTTAGGTATGAAACAGCTCATGGAGAAGAACGCGGCCACTGCCGCCGCTGTCAGTTCGGCTGCCGAAGCAGACCCGACTCTCTTGGCAACTACGCACCATCCTCCCTCAAACATAGTAGGACGGGGAAGGGACACACTGGGGCACGATGGCAGCCCTCACCTGGGATACAACCGAGCGGCTTACCCTTATGGATTGCCGCCCAACTATTCACCACCCATCTTGCAAGAAGATGCGGGCCACATTGCTTCTCCCGTCCATGAAAAGAGCCTCCTCAGCAGCCCGACGAAGTCCATAAAGACCCTCAAGATTATGCTCGGAGGGATGTCGAGTTTTATCCCCCGATCCCCGAAGGGCCGGCACCAGGCACGTTGCCCCAACCCAACATCGCAGCCTCGCCAATAGTTTTGTCTATGGAAGGGCCGCCCCCGGCAACTGAAGAAAGGAGGAAGCTCGATCTCCTCGAGGAAAGATTGAGGGCTGTGGAAGGATTTGGGGACTATCCGTTTGCAGACATGACGGATCTTTGCTTAGTACCCGATGTTGTTATTCCCCCGAAGTTCAAAGTGCCGGACTTCGACAAGTATAAAGGGACGACTTGTCCCAAAAACCATCTCAAATGTACTGCCGTAAGATGGGCGCTCATTCTAAAGATGAAAAGTTGTTGATACACTTCTTTCAGGATAGCTTGGCCGGAGCTGCGGTAGTGTGGTACACTAATTTGGAAGCTTCCCGTATCCGTACATGGAAGGATCTGATCACCGCCTTCCTAAGGCAGTACAGTACAATTCTGATATGGCTCCTGACCGTACTCAACTGCAGAATATGTTTAAGAAAGAGGGTGAAACCTTTAAAGAATATGCGCAGCGATGGAGGGATTTGGCGGCACAAGTAGCTCCTCCCATGGTTGAGAGAGAGATGATCACCATGATGGTAGACACTCTGCCAGTGTTCTACTATGAGAAGCTAGTGGGTTACATGCCGTCCAGCTTTGCGGATCTGGTGTTTGCCGGGGAAAGAATCGAGGTTGGATTGAAGAGAGGAAAGTTTGATTACGTTTCCTCCACAAACGTGAACGCCAAAAGAATCGGGGCAACAGGGGCAAAAAGGAAGGAAGGAGATGCCCATGCCGTCTCTTCAACACCCGCATGGGTCAAACCCCAGCAAACACCTCATGGTACCCATCAGTACGCGCAACATCACCCAAGCTTCTCGGCTCATGCTGGGAACGCCTCTAGTCAACACCCGTGCAGCCTAAGGCACCCACCCAGAGGGAAGCTCCCCAAGTTCCAACTCCGAACGCGACTCGACCGGCCGGTAATTCCAACACGACAAGGAACTTCCCTCCGAGGCCGTTGCCGGAATTCACCCCGCTCCCAATGACGTACGAAGATCTTCTACCATCCCTCATCGCCAATCATTTGGCCGTGGTAACTCCCGGAAGGGTCCTCGAACCCCCTTTCCCGAAGTGGTATGACCCTAATGCAACTTGCAAGTACCATGGGGGTGCCCCGGGGCATTCCATCGAAAAATGCTTGGCCCTTAAATACAAGGTCCAACATCTAATGGATGCCGGATGGCTGACTTTCCAAGAGGATCGGCCCAATGTGAGGACCAACCCGCTCGCCAATCATGGAGGGGGAGCAGTTAATGCAGTTGAATCCGATAGGCCCCACAGGTCAAACCTTTAGAGATGTGGCAACCCCTAGGAGGTTTATCTTTGAGGCCCTACAAAAGGGAGGTGTAATTCCCCATAGTGGGTGTAAGGAGGATTCCTGTCTGCTACATTCCGGCGAGATGCATGACATGGAGACGTGTTTGGAAGTAGAGGAATTGTTACAGCGGATGATAGACCAAGGTCGACTAGAAGTCGGCATTGAAGGAAAAGAAGAGCAGCATATATGCATGCAATCTACGGAGGGGAGCGGTGTTGCGAAGCCCAAACCCTTGGTGATATACTTCACTAAAAGTGCAGCCTCGCAAAAGCCCGGGACCCCTTAATGGCCAAACCTGTTCCTTTCCCGTACCAAAATAGTCACGCGGTCCCGTGGAGATATACACCTCCGGGGAAGAAGGAAGAAGAAGTCACTGACGTCAGCTCGCTGTCAGCTAAAGTAACAAATATCACGGGGCTGAGCGGTGTGACCCGTAGTGGTCGTGTGTTCGCACCTCCGGACCTACCAGTCCAACCCGCCGACGTCAAAGGAAAAGGAAAAGTGGTGGAGGAACAAGATGGCGAAGCACCCCACGCTTCGAATAAAGATATGCCAGCAAAGGGGCCCCCAGAGAAAAGGGATGGTAGAAAGGAGGTGTCGCTAGAGGAAGCCAGCGAGTTCCTTCGGATAATTCAGCAGAGCGAATTCAAGGTTATCGAACAGCTCAACAAAACCCCGGCTAGGGTCTCGCTGCTAGAGTTACTTATGAGCTCCGAGCCTCATCGGGCTCTGCTAGTAAAAGTGCTGAACGAGGCTCACGTGGCCCAAGATATTTCGGTAGAAGGTTCGGAGGGCTGGTCAACAATATCACTGCCAACAACTATCTTGCCTTCGCCGAAGAAGAAATCCCCGCCGAGGGGAGAGGGCATAATAAGGCTTTACACGTATCAGTCAAGTGTATGGACCATATCGTGGCCAAGGTACTCATCGATAATGGTTCCAGTTTAAACGTGATGCCTAAGAGCACTTTGGACAAGTTACCATTCAATGCTTCCCATTTAAAACCAAGTTCAATGGTGGTTCGGGCCTTCGACGGCACTCGTCGAGAGGTTAGGGGAGAGATCGATCTCCCTGTACAGATAGGCCCTCACACCTGTCAAGTCACTTTCCAGATAATGGACATTAACCCACCCTACAGTTGCCTGTTGGGGCGCCCGTGGATCCACTCAGTGGGTGTTGTGCCTTCTACACTCCACCAAAAGCTGAAATTCGTAGTGGAGGGGCACTTGGTCATCGTGTCAGGCGAGGAAGATATCTTGGTAAGCTGCCCATCCTCCATGCCTTATGTGGAAGCCGCAGAAGAATCGTTAGAAACCGCTTTCCAGTCTTTTGAGGTGGTCAGCATTTCCTCCGTGGACTCCCTCTTTGGGCAACCTTGTCTGTCCGAGCGGCGGTAATGATGGCCCGAGTTATGTTGGGGAACGGTTATGAACCCGGGATGGGTTTAGGCAAAGACAATGGCGGCATAACTAGTCTGATAAAAACCCAAGGGAATCGTGGGAAGTATGGTTTAGGCTATAAGCCCACTCAGGCGGACATGAAAAGAAGCATCGCGGGAAGGAAGAACAGTGGTCAGAGCTCGCGTTGGAAACAAGAAAGTGAAGGAAACCCGCCCTGCCACATAAGTAGAAGCTTTATAAGTGCGGGTCTGGGAGACGAAGGTCAAGTGGTCGCGATATGTGAAGATGATGTTCCAAGTACTTTGGATTTGGTCCGACCATGCCCTCCTGATTTCCAGCTGGGAAATTGGCGGGTGGAGGAACGCCCCGGCATTTACGCAACAAGCATAATGTAAACCTTTACGGTTTTAAAAGCTCTATAGTTGGGCCTAGGCTTTAGAGTTTTCATTTTGTTAAGGCTTTGTGTCTTTTGTTTTGAATTTATAATACAAGGATCTTTCTTCATCTGTTCCTGGTCTCTACCCATTCTCATTCATTTGCATGTTTACTTCTTTTTCTGAAACGGCAGATTCGATGACGAGTCCCCCGAAGGTACTAATACCTGGGACCCGTCTATCAACTTCGAGCAAGAAATGAACCAAACGGAAGATGAAGGAGATGAGGATGTGGGACTTCCTTCGGAACTAGAAAGAATGGTCGCCCATGAGGACCAAGAAATGGGGCCTCATCAAGAAGAAACAGAGCTAGTAGACTTAGGAATTGGCAGTGGAAAGAGGGAAGTAAAGATAGGTACAGGCATTACCGCACCTATCCGTGAAGAATTAATAACCCTGCTAAAAGACTACCAAGACATCTTTGCTTGGTCATACCAAGATATGCCCGGTTTGAGTTCTGACATTGTGCAGCACCGATTGCCTCTAAATCCCGGGTGTTCCCCAGTAAAACAGAAATTGAGGAGGATGAACCCGAAACGTCCTTGAAGATAAAAGAAGAAGTGAAGAAGCAGTTTGACGCTGGATTTCTGGCCGTCGCTCGGTATCCAGAATGGGTTGCCAACATCGTACCAGTTCCTAAAAAAGGTGGGAAAGTACGAATGTGTGTAGATTACCGGGACCTGAATCGGGCCAGTCCCAAGGACAATTTTCCGTTACCACACATCGATATCCTCGTAGATAACACGGCCAATTTCGCTTTATTTTCCTTCATGGATGGTTTCTCTGGTTACAATCAGATAAAGATGGCGCCCGAGGATATGGAAAAGACTACTTTCGTCACCCTGTGGGGAACGTTCTGTTACAAGGTGATGTCCTTTGGACTCAAGAATGCCGGGGCAACTTATCAACGGGCCATGGTAGCTTTGTTCCATGATATGATGCATCAAGAGATCGAGGTCTACGTGGACGACATAATTGCTAAATCTAAATCTGAGGAAGAACACCTTGTCAACCTGCGGAAGTTGTTCGAAAGGCTTAAGAAATATCAATTAAGGTTGAACCCCGCTAAGTGTACCTTTGGGGTCAAATCAGGGAAATTGCTTGGTTTCGTTGTAAGCCAGAAAGGGATAGAGGTAGACCCCGAAAAAGTGAAGGCTATCCTTGAGATGCCAGAACCCCGTACAGAGAGGCAAGTCCGAGGTTTCCTGGGGCGCTTGAATTATATTGCCAGATTCATATCGCAGCTCACCGCCATTTGTGAGCCGTTGTTTAAACTCTTGCGCAAAAACCAAACTGATCGGTGGAATGAGGATTGCCAAGAGGCTTTTGGAAGGATCAAAAGTGCCTAATGAATCCTCCCGTGCTTATGCCACCAGTACCTGGAAGGCCTCTCATTTTGTACATGACAATCTTGGACGAGTCAATGGGGTGTATGCTGGGGCAACATGACGAATCCGGGAAGAAAGAGCGCGCTGTTTACTACCTAAGTAAGAAGTTCACGACCTGTGAGATGAATTACTCCTTGCTCGAAAGAACGTGTTGTGCTTTAGTATGGGCATCCCATCGCTAAGGCAGTACATGCTGAGCCATACTACCTGGTTGATATCCAAAATGGACCCGGTTAAGTACATCTTTGAAAAGCCAGCTCTCACAGGACGAATCGCCCGGTGGCAAGTCTTGCTATCTGAGTTTGATATAGTCTACGTCACCCAAAAGGCGATAAAAGGAAGCGCTTTGGCAGATTATTTGGCTCAACAGCCTCTTAACGACTACCAGCCCATGCATCCGGAATTCCCGGATGAGGACATCATGGCCTTGTTCGAGGAAAAGTTGGACGAAGATCGGGACAAATGGACTGTATGGTTTGACGGAGCGTCAAACATTCTAGGTCATGGCGTTGGGGCAGTGTTGATCTCTCCGGACAATCAATGTGTACCTTTCACAGCCAGGCTAGGATTCGACTGCACCAACAACATGGCCGAATATGAAGCATGTGCCCTAGCCGTCCAGGCAGCAATTGACTCCGATGTCAAACTACTCAAGGTGTACGGCGACTCAGCGTGGTAATCCATCAGCTGAGAGGAGAATGGGAACTAGAGATCCCAAGCTGATACCCTACAAAGCCTACATCAAGGAGTTGGCTGAGACTTTCGATGAGATCTCCTTCCATCATGTTCCCCGCGAGGAAAATCAAATGGCGGATGCACTTGCTACGTTGGCATCTATGTTCCAGCTAACACCGCACGGGGACCTACCCTACATTGAATTTCAGTGTCGTGGCAAACCCGCACATTGTTGCCAAGTGGAAGAGGAACGGGACGGAAAGCCCTGGTATTACGACATCAAGCGATATGTCGAAAGCAAAGAATACCCGCCAGAGATTGCCGACAACGATAAAAGGACATTGAGGAGGTTGGCAGCCAGTTTCTTCATGAGCGGAGGCACACTGTATAAGAGAAATCACGACATGACACTCCTGCGATGTGTGGATGCCAAGGAGGCAAATCACATGATCGAGGAAGTCCATGAGGGCTCGTTTGGAACGCACGCCAACGGGCATGCTATGGCCAGGAAGATCTTAAGAGCAGGTTATTACTGGCTTACCATGGAAAGTGATTGTTGTGTCCATGTGAGGAAGTGCCACAAATGTCAAGCATTCGCGGATAATGTCAATGCCCCACCGCATCCTCTGAATGTCATGTCCGCCCCTTGGCCTTTCTCCATGTGGGGAATAGATGTCATCGGGGCCATTGAGCCCAAGGCCTCGAATGGTCATCGCTTCATCCTCGTAGCAATAGATTATTTCACCAAGTGGGTCGAGGCGGCTTCATATACCAATGTCACGAGGAATGTGGTGGTCAGGTTCATTAAGAAGGAGATCATCTGCCGATATGGTTTGCCAAGAAAGATTATCACGGACAACGGCACCAACCTGAATAATAAGATGATGGCAGAAATGTGCGAGGAGTTTAAAATCCAGCATCACAATTCCACGCCCTACCGGCCAAAGATGAATGGAGCCGTGGAAGCAGCCAATAAGAATATCAAAAAGATTATCCAAAAGATGACCGTGTCATACAAGGATTGGCACGAGATGCTCCCATTCGCGTTACACGGTTACCGGACTTCAGTGCGAACGTCAACTGGGGCAACGCCGTTCTCATTGGTATATGGGATGGAGGCGGTGTTACCATTTGAGGTAGAAGTCCCGTCATTAAGGATCTTGGCAGAATCCGGATTAAAGGAATCAGAGTGGGCTCAAACACGCTACGATCAGCTCAACCTCATTGAGGGTAAGCGCTTAACGGCCATGAGTCATGGGCGCTTTACCAGCAAAGAATGAAGAGTGCATTCGACAAGAAAGTACGCTTACGCAAGTTCCATGAGGGAGACCTTGTGCTAAAGAAAATGTCCCATGTTGTCAAGGACCATCGAGGGAAATGGGCCCCGAACTACGAAGGGCCTTTTGTTGTGAAGAGGGCTTTCTCCGGAGGGGCCCTGGTGCTTACCAACATGGATGGCGAAGAGCTACCTTCACCCGTGAACTCTGATGTCATCAAACATATTATGCTTAGAAGCTGGGGCAATTAAGGATGTCGCTGCATGTTCTTTATCTTATGCGTTTTCTAGATTTCCCCCGGGATTTCCGGTCGTTGTATCTCTTGTTACGATCTTTCAAAGAAATGAACATGGATTTGAGGCTTTTAGTCCTCACGTTAGTTTCACACCTTGCGTTAATTTGTGATCGCCTGAGCCCTTCCGCTCAGTTCATGGGATCCCCCAAGCGCTTAATTAGAATTGAACCTGAACCAACTTTCCCTAAATTTTCTGCGTTTGAAAACATTCATGCATACGCATACGCATACGCATGTATATTGTTGTGGTAAAACAGGGGCAGGATCACCTTGGGCTACCTTCTGGAGTGAAGACAAAACATGAATGGCAGAAACCAGTCAAGGTAGGGTAATGATGCGGCCAAGATGGGCCATACCTGGTTGTTTATTACTTGCAGGTACTTAAGGATGAACGCAAGCGGGGATGGGGTCACGACCGACCGATCGTTGCTCTTCTCTGTGCGAAACAACAGGGAATGTCGCTGCAAGGCAGCTCCGTATCCTTTGTATTTTGCAGCTTTCTTTTACTATTTGTTTGTTTTAAAAAGGAAAAGGGTAATAATAAAATAAGTAATCAACGCCTAATTCTAACCTAAGTAAGTTCAAGTTAGGCAAAATGCTAATCCATGAGAAGGGAGGGGACATGGTTAATGTTCCCCTCAAAAAAAAAAAAAAAAAAAAAAAAGTGCAGGTTAGCTCGCCTGGGCGAGCTGGCTCGCCTGGGCGAGCCACCCTGCACCAAATATAAAAATGACGAAGGGGGGGCGTTTTTTCGTTCAAAAACTCCTTTTCCCCCTTTCAAAAGCCATACCCACGGGATTGACGATTTGCAGCCCTAGGGTCATCCTTTTTCGCATTTTTTGATTCCGTTTGCGCTTTTGTTCATCACCAACAAGTAAGTATTCCATCCCTAAGCTTTCTAGCTTTTCATTGGTGTATTTTGATCTCCTTTTTGTGCTCTAAATTGTGGGAGTGTGCTCAAATATATGGGGCAATTTTGATTTGTTTTCTTGCTTGATTAGGTTGAATTAGGGGTTTGTATGAGATGGCCCTAGGCCTATAATGCATTTTGAAGTAATGGGGCATGCCACATTGTCCCCGTTCTCTTGCTATTGATGCCTAAACGCGCGCCCACCAAGTGTTCGGTGAAATGCCTCAATGGCATTAGCGCGTGATTTTTTGTAGGGAAACAAGCCATGGGGCAATTTGGTTTGCACATATTTTTGGGACATGCATTCATTTTGAAAGAGCTAGAGTAATTGCCCCACATATATCCTAGTCCTAGAAACTGAAATTTTATGCAAAAAGAGCACAAAGGGAGGTGCATGTTGGGTAAAGTTACCTTTTTTGGCCAGCAATCAGCTATGGGCCACGCTACAATATTTTCCCTACGCCTAGATGTTTAGGAATTGGGCTCGTCATGAATGTGTAGGTTTAGAATAGGTAGCAAGATACCTTTGGCAATTTGCACTTTGGGTATGAATAGCAAAATACTTGAATGTATGTATATACAATTTTTGGTAGTCAAAAATGTCTCACAAAAAATGTATATAAATGTGTTGCATGTTATGTGAAGAAAACATATTACAAAAAATATATACCTTTTAATTTGAATACAATTTTAGTCAGCAAAGGAAAATATGCTTGAATTTGCATGCGGCTTTAAGTAGCAAAAACTTGAAAAAAGAGCATGAAATGTAGCACCTTTTTGTGAAGATAGTCAAGATTCATCATGAAGTTTGCGTATGTATAGGTATTAGAAATACCAAGATGTGCACATGTGCAATTTTTGGTACCCCAAAATGCTTTGAGTATGCATGTATGTAAATTTAGCCAAGGAGATGTGTGTGATGTAAGTAACAAATACACCTTGGAAGTACGTGTAAATAATCTAGGTAACGAAGCTGCCTTGATTGTGTATGGGTGCATTTTTCTTAGTTAATAGAATGTCTTGTGCAAGAGAACGTTCGTAAGGAAATATGCGCATAAGCTTGCTCTAAATTTACATTGATGTTTGTATTTATGGGAGGAGGTTATATGCCATTTTTGCTTTAAGAGTAGTGTCCCACTGGTAAAATTAACTTTCTAAATGTTTGCCTTCGCAGGAATGGCCCGAGGAAGCTTGCCTCAAAGAGGTCCAGGAAGGACAAGGCGGCCGAAGGAACTAGTTCCGCTCCGGAGTACGACAGTCACCGCTTTAGGAGCGCTGTACACCAGCAGCGCTTCGAAGCCATCAAGGGATGGTCGTTTCTCCGGGAGCGACGCGTCCAGCTCAGGGACGACGAGTATACTGATTTTCAGGAGGAAATAGGGCGCCGGCGGTGGGCACCACTGGTTACTCCTATGGCCAAGTTTGATCCAGAAATAGTCCTTGAGTTTTATGCCAATGCTTGGCCAACAGAGGAGGGCGTGCGTGACATGAGGTCCTGGGTTAGGGGTCAGTGGATCCCGTTCGATGCCGACGCTATCAGCCAGCTCCTGGGATATCCGATGGTGTTGGAAGAGGGCCAGGAATGCGAGTATGGCCAGAGGAGGAACCGGTCTGATGGGTTCGATGAGGAGGCCATCGCCCAGCTGCTATGTATACCGGGGCAGGATTTTGCCCGGACCGCTGCAGGGAGGCGAGTGCGAATCATGCGCACCAACATGACCACCCTGACCCAGATATGGATGACGTTGCTCCTCAGCAACATCCTGCCCACCGATCATAATTCCGACCTCCCCATGCCTAAGTGCCAGCTGGTGTACGCCATCCTGACACGGATGAGCATCCATGTGGCTCAGTTGATCGCTGATGCCATCTATATTTTTGCAGGTATGGCGCCCACTAGGCACCCTTTGGACCCAGATAAGTCCAACAGGGCTCTGGGATTCCCCGCACTGATCACAGGACTCTGCCAGTCGTTCGGAGTCCCCGTTGCACCTACCAAGGTGATTCGGCCGCCCATCACCCGGGCTTTTATTGAGAAGTACTGTACCCAGAGACAGGCTCAGGGTGATGCTCCACAGGCCGCAGGCGTGCCACCACCACCTCATCAGGCTGGCCAGGCTGGGGCATTTGACATAGAGCAGTATTTACGGCATTTGGTTCGCCAGCAGGCGGCCAACCACCGAGCACATGTACGGACCCATGATTGTCTGTACCAGATGAGCCTTAGCATGCAGAGCCAGGGCTTCGCTCCTTTTTCATGCCCTACTCCAGACCAGTTCAGGGCAGAGGTTGCATGGCCCGGAGATTGGCCCGAGGCCCAAGCAGGAGAGGCACCCCCAGAAGCTCCCGGCGATGGAGAAGAAGCCCACGAGGATGAGGAGATGGCTGATTTGCTTGACTTCTTGGGAGGGAGTGGAGACACGTGACTGGGAGATCCCCAGATTCATGTTTTCTTTCATATTTCTTTTGTCATTTTTATTCTATGTTATTGTTTTGACTTGAGAGACTAACGTTTGTTTTTGTTGTTTCGATTGTCATTTTGTACAGTGCATACATTTTTGTTTAGATTGTTGCGTTAGTATTTATATATCACTACTATCAATGATGTTTGAAATTCTGGAACCGTGTAGAGTTCTTCGCTTAGGAACATCGTCCAAAAGTATATATGTAAAATAAACAAAAAAATCATGATAAAAATAAAAATAGAAAAGGAAAGAAAATGAAATAGAAAAGGAAAGAAAATGAAATAGAAAAGAAAAGTAAGTGAAAAGAAAAAGAGAGCAAATAAGAAAAAAGCAAATAAGGAAAAAGGTGGAAAAAAAGAAAATAAGTTGTTAAGCTGAAAAACCAACATGCTTTTGAAAAGAGACGATTTCCAACTTTTCTTTGAAAAAGTTCATTGATCATAACCAATTTTTGGAAAATGTGTCTACACCTGAAGGGTGAATGCTGTGAAATTTCCCCGGACGCCCGAAATGGACTCGGATGAATGCACAAATTGATAAAAGAACATATTTTGGAAACATTGGGTTGATTAAAATAGAGGAAATGAATCCTGAGCCCTAGCATCACATGACCATAAAAATTTGACATTTGAGTGTCCGCATAGATGCATGCATGACCAGTTTTGCATAAAGTTTCCAAATCATCATTTTTGCATTTGTGTCATGGAAATAATGTGGGGCATCCCTTTTTATCCTTGAGCCAAACCAAACCCCGACATGTATCATGTCTAGCCATTCTACAAACCTTGAGCCAAAATCCTGACTCACCATAAACCTTGACCTAGGGTGAGAATGTCAATCCTTACCCTCGGAAGCAAAAAAGAAAAGAAGGAAAATTTCCAATCAAAGAGAAAGCAAAAAAGAAAAGAAAGGAAATTCCCAATCAAAGAGTGGGAGAAAGCAAAAAGAAAAGAAAGAAAATTCCCAATCAAAGAATGGGAGAAAGTAAAAAAAAAAAAGAAGAAGAAGAAGAAGAAGAAGGAAAGAAAGCCCCTGATCGGGGATCGAAGGAAAAACAGAAGAAATATGCAGAGAGGTCTTTGGACCAGACAATATCTGAACAATACAGAATTGTCACCAAATGAACAAAAAGGAAGGAAAGGAAACCACGACCTAAAATGGTCTCCCCCCTTTAATTACCAACCAAAATTCCGTGCGCTAGCGACCCTTTTTTCTCGCCCCGCACTAAACAAAAAAACAGAAAAAGAAAAAGCCAGGAAAATCAAAAGCCAAAAACACACAAAAACCGAAAGAAGAAACCACCAAAAGAACCCATTCCCAAGGGAAGCCCTATTGATCCATGATCACGCATGTAATTTTTGATTTGATAGGAAATAATTTGCAAAGTCAAGTCATGACATATCTATGGTTCGGAATTAGGATGAAACACTTACCTGTGCGAAATTGATACACTTTGAGTGGATTTCTTCTATTTTTGTCGAACCCAGTGTTTCCTCTAAATGGTCATTTAGAAACGAAATGCTAACATCCAAAATCTCATTTATGGTTATGGGAGATTTCATCAGCAGACTCTCCTTCCCCGGTAGACGCATTGTTTTTCACTCAAAAAAGCATATGCTGCTCTAAATCAGTTGGAATATTTGTCTCTTTGCTAAAGCATGTTTGCATTTTAGTGGAGAAAACAACGAGACTTTTTCAAGTCTCACAAGTTATCCAGAACTACGTAGGTCTGAGTTCCTCATTGGAGGATACGTAGGAGCAAGAGCCTCGCTTTTGTCGACCACACCGCCTTTTGTTGCCATAACTCAAGAGCTGGTAGCCCGCGGAGACACCTTACGGTTATCCGCACCTCGTCATTCAGTGACCCCAAGTGTGATTGATGAGCAGAGACCAAGTTTGGTCATTCTGCACCCATGATACGCGGAGATACCTTATGGTTATTCGCACCCTTTTGTCATCCAGAGGCGGCGGGCCCGATGACAAGCAGAGACCAAGTTTGGTCATTCTGCACCCTTTTTGTCATCCAGAGGCGGCGGGCCCGATGACAAGCAGAGACCAAGTTTGGTCATTCTGCACCCATGATACGCGGAGATACCTTATGGTTATTCGCACCCTTTTGTCATCCAGAGGCGGCGGGCCCGATGACAAGCAGAGACCAAGTTTGGTCATTCTGCACCCATGATACGCGGAGATACCTTATGGTTATTCGCACCCTTTTGTCATCCAGAGGCGGCGGGCCCGATGACAAGCAGAGACCAAGTTTGGTCATTCTGCACCCATGATACGCGGAGATACCTTATGGTTATTCGCACCCTTTTGTCATCCAGAGGCGGCGGGCCCGATGACAAGCAGAGACCAAGTTTGGTCATTCTGCACCCATGATACGCGGAGATACCTTATGGTTATTCGCACCCTTTTGTCATCCAGAGGCGGCAGGCCCGATGACAAGCAGAGACCAAGTTTGGTCATTCTGCACCCATGATACGCGGAGATACCTTATGGTTATTCGCACCCTTTTGTCATCCAGAGGCGGCGGGCCCGATGACAAGCAGAGACCAAGTTTGGTCATTCTGCACCCATGATACGCGGAGATACCTTATGGTTATTCGCACCCTTTTGTCATCCAGAGGCGGCGGGCCCGATGACAAGCAGAGACCAAGTTTGGTCATTCTGCACCCATGATACGCGGAGATACCTTACGGTTATCCGCACCCTTTTGTCATCCAGAGGCGGCGGGCCCGATGACAAGCAGAGACCAAGTTTGGTCATTCTGCACCCATGATACGCGGAGATACCTTACGGTTATCCGCACCCTTTTGTCATCCAGAGGCGGCGGGCCCGATGACAAGCAGAGACCAAGTTTGGTCATTCTGCACCCATGATACGCGGAGATACCTTACGGTTATCCGCACCCTTTTGTCATCCAGAGGCGGCGGGCCCGATGACAAGCAGAGACCAAGTTTGGTCATTCTGCACCCATGATACGCGGAGATACCTTACGGTTATCCGCACCCTTTTGTCATCCAGAGGCGGCGGGCCCGATGACAAGCAGAGACCAAGTTTGGTCATTCTGCACCCATGATACGCGGAGACACCTTACGGTTATTCGCACCCATTCTTTTGCTATCTGTAAGACAGAACGCTTGATAGCATGCAGGGGCTGACATAGTCTTCTGCACCTTTTGTTCCTCCGGGAACAACAAAGTCATTTACATGCGGAAATTTCATGGTCGCCCGCGACTCTCGTCAACCGAGAGGAGCGAAATTAGTGTCATACACTGATTTTCGGGGACCTTTGCTTGATGACATGTGACCATTCTTTGGTCCTTGTGAGGTGCTTGGCACCCATCATTAGGCAATTTGTGAAATCCTAGGAACGACAAGTCACGGTCACCCGCGACTCTCGTCAACCGAGAGGAGCGAAATTAGTGTCATACACTGATTTTCGGGGACCTTTGCTTGATGACATGCGACCATTCTTTGGTCCTTATGAGGTGCTTGGCACCCATCATTAGGCAATTTGTGAAATTCTGGGAACAACAAGTCATTTGCATGTGGAGATTTTATGGTCACCCGCGACTCTCGTCAAATCGAGAGGGACGAAATTAGTGTCTTATCTTTACTTTTCTTTTATCTCCAATAAAAGACAAGTAAAGAGGGGCAACTGTCATACCCTAATTTCGTCCGGGAACCTTTGCTCGATGACGTGCGACCATTCTTTGGTCCTCGTGAGGTGCTTGGCACCCATCATTAGGCAATTTGTGAAATTTCAGGACATGCCGGAAAACCAAAAAAATATTGATGCACAATCCGTAAGTTTCCGTGACACACTGGAAATCAAAAGGAAGCATCGTTGCATAATTAAGTGAGGTTCCGTAACATTCCGTAAGTCAAAAAGGGGATGATTATGTAATCCGCAAGGTTCCGTAACATTACGGAAAGAAAACAAGTATCGTTACGAAATTCGTAAGTTTCCGTAACTTTACGAAAAAAGAATCACCAAAAAACAGCAGAGGGGGTGTACTTAGTAAAAATGGGGGTGCAAATAGCACCCAGGCCCATTTGGGCCCTCCATAAGATTCCTCCAGAAGGCGGTTGCTTCTGGAGGAAGCAACCCTGCTCGCCTGGGCGAGCTGAGCTCGCCTGGGCGAGCTGAGCTCGCCTGGGCGAGCTGAGCTCGCCTGGGCGAGCTGGGCGGCAACTACCTCCCCTATTTTGCTATAAATAGGGGAGGAAAGCAAGAAGGAAGGGGTCCAGCCCCTTAGGCACTTCTCTCTCTTTCGAATTTGCTTGGAAAAATTGTTTCCGTGAAGAAAATCTAAGCCGAGGCGCTTCCAAAACGTTTCCGTAACGTTTTCCGTGAGGAATCTCGCAAAGGTTTCAACCGTTCTTCGACGTTCTTCATTCGTTCTTCATCGTTCTTCGATCTTCAACGGGTAAGTACCTCGGACCAAGCTTTTCGATTCATTCTATGCACCCATAGAGGTCCACATTGTGTTTAGTGCATTTTTATTCTCGTTTTGTTTACTTTTTATACCCCCTGTTGACGTGCTTAAGCCATTTTACTTAAGTCGTTTCTCGCTTAACTTAAAAATAAAATAAATTTCCACCGAACGTTTGAATTGTATTATCCATTAACTTTGGTTAAAATCAATTCCGACCGTTCGGTCGTGCCGTAACCACGTTGGAAATCAAAAAGAGGTACAAAATAATATAATAATCAAAAAGACATCTTTTAGTAAAATAAAGCAGAAAATCAATTGGACGTTTTCTCTTTGGGATTTCTCATTCTTAATCGAATTGATTAATAACTAAAGTGAAACTAAAGGCTAAAATCAATCCACCTAGTCAAGCTCGTCCACAAAAATAGGCTTTTGAAGTTCGTCATTTCATTTTCTCACTAAGTAAAATGGATCATTTTTAAGGTCCAACGCCTTAAAATGATCACCTCTTAAAATAAAAAAGAATCACTTGATAAGAAAGAACTACGTAGGTCTGAGTTCCTCATTGAGGATACGTAGGAGCAAAAGCCCCGCTTTTGTCGACCACCCCAAGAGATCGTTAATGGTCCAATGCCTTAACGTTTCTCTCCTTTCAAAAATAAGAGATCGTTAATGGTCCAATGCCTTAACGTTTCTCTCCTTTCAAAAACAAGAGATCGTTAATGGTCCAACGCCTTAACGTTTCTCATCTTCCAAAATCAAAAGACCGTTTAATGGTCCAACACCTTAAATGACCTTTTGTTCAATAAAAACATATTTTACAAAAAGACAAAAACAACTTAACCAAACACTATTGTTCCGAAAGAACTACGTAGGTCTGATTTTCTCATCCCAAATTGAGGAATACGTAGGAGCAAAGGGAAACACCCTTGTCGACCACAAAAAGAAAAATATATAAAAAGGGTATAAAGGATATAAGAACATAAAAGGGAACATAAAAATCAAAGTCATGTTTGCACATTCGATTAAAGGCTGCCGTCCCTTGGGACGGGCGTGTGGGGTGCTAATACCTTCCCCGTGCGTAAATACAACTCCCGAACCTTTCACTAAAAAGTTCGTAGATCTCGTCTTTTCCGGTTTTTCCGACGTTTTCCTCAAATAAACGTTGGTGGCGACTCCGCGCGTATTCCTTTCGTGGAACACGCATCCCGCGAGTCACGCGTCGCCCTCCCGCCGAAGGGTAGGTTGCGACAATGACCTTCACCTTTTCGGGGTCTACCTCTATCCCTTTCTGGCTCACGATGAAACCAAGCAATTTCCCTGATTTGACCCAAAAGGTACACTTGGCGGGGTTCAACCTTAATTGATATTTCTTAAGCCTTTCGAACAACTTCCGTAGGTTGACAAGGTGTTCTTCCTCGGATTTAGATTTAGAAATTATGTCGTCCACGTAGACCTCGATCTCTTGATGCATCATATCATGGAACAAAGCTACCATGGCCCGTTGATAAGTTGCCCCGGCATTCTTGAGTCCAAAGGACATCACCTTGTAACAGAACGTCCCCCATAGGGTGACGAAGGTAGTCTTTTCCATATCCTCTGGCGCCATCTTTATCTGATTGTAACCGGAGAAACCGTCCATGAAGGAAAATAAAGCGAAATTGGCCGTGTTATCTACGAGGATATCGATGTGTGGCAAAGGAAAATTGTCCTTGGGACTGGCCCGATTCAGGTCCCGATAATCCACACACATTCGTACTTTCCCATCTTTCTTAGGGACCGATACAATGTTGGCAACCCATTCTGGATACCGAGCGACGGCCAGAAAACCAGCGTCAAATTGCTTCTTCACTTCTTCTTTTATCTTCAAGGATGTTTCGGACTTCATCCTTCTCAGTTTCAGCTTTACCGGGGAACACTCGGGATTTAGAGGTAATCGGTGCTGTACAATGTCAGAACTCAAACCGGGCATATCTTGGTATGACCAAGCAAAGATGTCTTGGTAGTCTCTTAGCAGGATTATTAATTCTTCACGGATAGGTGCGGTAATACCTGTGCCTATCTTTACTTCCCTTTTTCCACTACCAATTCCCAAGTCTACTAGTTCTGTTTCTTCTTGATGAGGCCCCATTTCTTGGTCCTCATGGGCGACCATCCTTTCTAATTATGGGGGAAGTCCCACATCCTCGTTCCCTTCATCTTCCGTTTGATTCGTTTCTTGCTCGAAGTTGATAGGCGGGTCCCAGGTATTAGTACCTTCGGGGGACTCGTCATCAGATCTGCCGTTTCAGAAATAAAGAAGTAAACATGCAAATGGATGAGAATGGGTAAAGACGTAGGAACAGATGAAGAAAGATCCTTGTATTATAAATTTAAAAAACAAAATACACAAAGCCTTAACCAAAAGAAAAACTCTAAAGCCTAGGCCCAACTATAGAGCTTTTAAAACCGTAAAGGTTTACATTATGTTCGCTGCGTAAATGTCGGGGCGTTCCTCCACTCGCCAATTTCCCAGCTGGAAATCAGGAGGGCATGGTCGTACCAAATCCAATGTACTCGGAACATCATCTTCGTATATCGCCACCACTTGACCTTCATCTCCCAGACCCGTGCTTATAAAGCTTCTACTTATGTGGCAGGGCGGGCTTCCTTCACTTTCTTGTCTCAACCGCGAGCTTTGACCACCGCTCTTCCTTCCCGCGATGCTTCTCTTTATATCTGCCTGAGTGGGCTTATAGCCTAAACCATACTTCCCACGATTTCCTTTGGCATTTATCAGGCTAGTTATGCCGCCGTTGTCCTTGCCTAAACCCATTCTGGGTTCGTAACCGTTCCCCAACATAACTCGGGCCATCATTACTGCTGCATCGGACAGGCAAGGCTGCCCAGAGAAGGAGTCCACGGAGGAAATGCTTACCACCTCAAAAGACTGGAAAGCGGTTTCTAATGACTCCTCTGCGGCTTCCACATAAGGCATAGAGGATGGGCAGCTCACCAAGATGTCTTACTCGCCTGATACGATGACCAGATGCCCTTCCACTACAAATTTCAACTTTTGGTGGAGTGTAGAGGGAACAACTCCCACTGAGTGGATCCACGGACGCCCCAACAGACAGCTGTAGGGGGGGGTTAATATCCATTATTTGGAAAGTAACTTGACAGGTGTGAGGGCCTATCTGTACTGGGAGATCGATCTCTCCCCTAACCTCTCGGCGGGTGCCGTCGAAGGCACGAACCAACATTGAACTCGGCTTTAAGTGGGAGGCATTGAATGGTAATTTCTCCAAAGTGCTCTTAGGCATCACGTTTAAACTGGAACCATTATCGATGAGCACTTTGGCTACGATATGGTCCATACACTTGACTGATACGTGCAAAGCTTTATTATGCCCTCTCCCCTCGGCGGGGATTTCTTCTTCGGCGAAGGTGAGATAGTTGTTGGCAGTGATATTATTGACCAGCCCTCCGAAACCTTCTACCGAGATGTCTTGGGCCACATGGGCCTCGTTCAGAACTTTTACTAGCAGAGCCCGATGAGGCTTGGAGCTCATGAGTAACTCCAACAGCGAGACCCTGGCCGGAGTTTTGTTGAGCTGTTCGATAACCTTGAATTCGCTCTGCTGAATTATACGGAGGAACTCACTGGCTTCCTCTAACGACACCTCCTTTTTACCATCCTTTTTCTCCGGAAGACCTTTCGCCAGAATATCTTTATTCGAAGCGTGGGGTGCTTCACCATCTTGTTCCTCCACCACTTTTCCTTTCCCCTTGACGTTCGCGGGTTGGACTGGTAGGTCCGGAGGTGCAAACACACGACCGCTACGGGTCACACCACTCAGTCCCGTGATATTTGTTACCTTAGCCGACAACGAGCTGACGTCGGTGGCTTCTTCTTCCTTCCTCCTCGGAGGTGTATATCTCCATGGGACTGCGTGGCTATTTTGGTATGGGAAAGGAACAGGTTTAGCTGCTAAGGGGTGTCCGGGCTTTTGCGAAGCTGTGCCCTTGGTGAAGTATATCACCAAGGGTTTGGGCTTCGTAACACTGCTCCCATCCGTGGACTGCATGCATATATGCTGCTCCTCTCTTCCTTCACTACTAACTTCCAGTCGACCTTGATCTATCATTTGCTGTAACAATTCCTCTACTCCCAAACACGTTTCCATGTCATGCAGCTCGCGGGAATGCAGTAAACAGGAATCCTCCTTACGCCCACTGTGAGGAATCACACCTCCCTTTTGTAGGGCCTCAAAGATAAACCTCCTAGGGGTTGCCACATCCTTTAAAGGTTTAGACCTGCGCGACCTATCGGACTCAACGGCGTTAACCGCTCCCCCTCCATGATTGGCGAGCGGGTTGATTCTCACATTGGGCCGATCCTCTTGGAAAGTCAGCCATCCAGCATCTATCAAATGTTGGACCTTGTATTTAAGGGCCAAGCATTTTTCAATGGAATGCCCCGGGACACCCCCATGGTACTTGCAAGTTGCGTTAGGGTCATACCACTTTGGGAAAGGGGGTTGGAGGACCTTTCCGGGAGTTACCACGGCCAAATGGTTGGCGATGAGGGACGGCAAGAGGTCTTCGTACGTCATTGGGAGTGGGGTGAATTCTTGAAATGGCCTCGGAGGGAAGTTCCTTGTTGCGTTGGAATTACCGGCCGGGCGAGTTGTGTTCGGAGTTGGAACTTGGGGAGCTTCCCTCTGGGTGGGTGCCTTAGGCTGCACAGGTGCTGAACTAGAGGCGTTCCCGGTATGAGCCGAGAAGCTCGGGTGATGTTGCGCGTACTGATGGGTACCATGAGGTGTCTGCGGGGGTTTGACCCACGCGGGCGTTGAAGAGACGACATGGGCATCTCCTTCGTTCCTTTTTGCCCCCGTTGTCCCGATTCTTTTGGCATTCGCACTCGTGGAGGAAATGTAATCGAACTTTCCTCTTTTCAACCCTACCTCGATTCTTTCCCCGGCGAACACTAGATCCGCGAAGCTGGATGGCATGTAACCTACTAGCTTCTCATAGTAGAACACTGGCAGAGTGTCTACCATCATGGTGATCATCTCTCTCTCAACCATGGGAGGAGCCACTTGTGCCGCCAGGTCTCTCCACCGCTGTGCGTATTCTTTAAAGGTTTCGCCCTCTTTCTTGAACATATTCTGCAGCTGAGTGCGATCGGGAGCCATATCGGAATTATACTGATATTGCCTTAGGAAGGCAGTAATCAGATCCTTCCAAGTACGGATACGGGAAGCTTCCAAATTAGTGTACCAAACTACCGCGGCTCCGGCCAAGCTATCTTGAAAAAAGTGTATTAATAGCTTCTCATCCTTAGAGTGTGCGCCCATCTTGCGATAGTACATCTTGAGATGGTTTTTGGGACAAGTCGTCCCTTTATACTTGTCGAAGTCCGATACTTTGAACTTCGGGGGGATAACAACATCGGGTACTAAGCAAAGATCCGTCATGTCTGCGAACGGATAGTCCCCAAATCCTTCCACGGCTCTCAATCTCTCCTCGAGGAGATCGAGCTTCCTCCTTTCTTCAGTTGCCGGGGGTGGTCCTTCCGTGGACAAAACTATTGGTTGTGTCGTGATGTTGGGCTGAGGCAACGTGCTGGGTGCCGACCCTTCGGGGATCGGGGGATAGAACTCGACATCCCTTCGAGCATAGTCTTGAGGGTCTTTGTGGACCTCGTCGGGCTGTTGAGGAGGCTCTCTTTCAAGGACGAGAGAAGCAATATGGCCCGCATCGTCTTGCAGGACGGGTGGTGAGTAGTTGGGCGGCAATCCATAAGGGTAAGCCGCTCGGTTGTATCCCAGATGAGGGTTGCCATCGTGCCCCAGTGTGTCCCTTCCCCGTCCTACTATGTTTGAGGGAGGATGGTGCGCAGTTGCCAAGAGAGTTGGGTCTGCTTCGGCAGCCGAACTGACAGCGGCAGCGGTGGCCATGTTTTTCTCCATGAGCTGCCTCATTTCTAACATGGCCTCCATCATGGAAGCCATCTGTTCTTTCAGAGCCGACATGTCGGCTTTCATATGTTCCTGTGTCTCCTCTTGATCACCCATCATTCTAGATTTGGATCTGGTGCTTTAGGGATGCCTTGTGGCGCGTTTAGTTATGGTGTTTTTCCCTAAAAAACCAAACGTGAGGAGTGGGTAAAGAAAGAAAGAATGCATGCTAGAGATAAAATGCAGGAGTGATTTGATTCGCACAAGCTTTTTGGAGTAGAAACATGGGACCAACTCATTTTATTTCAGAAAGTCGTATCTAGTCAAGGTCTGAGAGACCATACAAGTTTCCTAGCGATTTCTAATTATGTGGGCCATTAAGTCTATCATATGCTGACAATAGCCGAGAAGCCCATGAATTTCTTCGGGGGCGGAGTAGGTGTCCGCCATCGCCTTGGCCTTGGCTAACAATCGGGGAAGTTCTTGACTCTCATTCAAGGTAAGAGCAAACCGATTCATCCACATGGTTGCCTCTTGGTGTAAAGAGTCGATCACCCTTCCTCTAGCCTCTTTTTCCGCGTATACTTGGGCATACTCGTCCGCGACCCTATGCTCGTGGGCCGTGGCTAGACCTAACTCTTCTTGGTACTTGGCGATGATAGCTAGCATGTTGGTCTCCGTCTCGCATAAACGCTGAGACAAGCTTCTTTTGGACCTTGAACAGGCAACTAACTCCTCTTTCAAGACCATGCTATATGCTCGCGACTGGTCCCTCTCTTCCCTTCGCAGCTTGAGTTCATTGTTGCTACTCCACAGAGCTCCGCGAAATTTGTTACGGCCATACTCTTCCTTGCGAGCCCTCTTGGCCTCTTGTTCAAGGGCTCTTGCAGTAGTTGCATTCTCTTCCCGTAATCCGGCACACTCCTTCCGGATGTGTGTAGCGGCCAACTTGAACTTCTCCTTGGCAAGTTTCGCCTTTCCTAACTCGCTTTTGAGAGCTTGGACTTCTTCGTCCTCTTCCGGTGCTTCAAAACTCTCTTCGCTGATGGCTTTTAACTTGGCGAGCCAATCTAAACCTCGTATATGAACTTTCATCCATTCATGGTAACCACCAATGATGCCATTACGAATGCCCCTAAGTTCTTGATCTTTCCTTAACGGGGTTTTTGCCTTATGGATTCTTTGTATAGCCTTGAAATTTCGCGCGCCGAAATCCCTCACAAGGAAAGGAGACATGCTTTCTTCCATCGGTGCTCCACTCATGGGGTACCCTAGTTGTCTTATAGCGAGCGCGGGATTGTAGTTAATACAACCCCTCGTTCCTATCAGCGGAATGTTTGGGTACCCTCCACATGAGAAAAGGACTCCCTCCTTTCCTTCCTTCCATCGGGGGAACCAATTGATTGTTCTACCTCCTATCCCAGCCAAAAGCTGGTCCCAATCTATTCTTCTCTTTTCAGTACACGAGCGATGGCTCTGGAGCGGACATGGATGCCTCGTGTTTTGCTGGAACAGATGTGAAACCAACCAAACACAGAGGGCGGGCAAGCAACAGATGATCCGTGCGCCACTCTTTTCGCACCTTCGGTTAAATGTGTCAAATAAATCTGCCAAGACAGCTACCACCGGACTTTCCTTGCTATGGTGGTATGCAAGGAAAGCGTCGATTGCTGCTAGGTCCACCAAACCATCTACGTTTGGAAAGAGGACGACCCCAAAAATTAGCAAAGCTAACACATCCATAAACGGGACCCAATCTCCTTGATTGGCCATACCCCTCGCCTTGTCTTCTAGGTACTTCCGTGGTAGGCCCGCTATGCCGTTTTGAGTCTGTTTTATGCGGTCCAAACCTCTTGCTGAATCCTTGACCACAGTTGCAATTCTGCTCAAAGAGGGGAGACACCCGGAGGGAAGGTATGGTTTTCTTCCCCCGAGAGGACATCCTAGAATTTCCTCAAATTCTTCAATGGTTGGTACCAATTGGAAGTCTCCGAACGTGAAGCATCTCAAAGGCTGGTCGTAGTATTGGGTGAGTGATGCAATGGCTTCTATGGATACCTCTGCTATGGTCAACTCTAAGATCTTTCCGTAAGTCTTGCGGAAGGCTTGCATTTGGAGAGGTTCCATCAACCGCCCTAATTCCTTGATGCTGGTGGTATCTAGGCCTTTAACCTTGACTTGGTAAAACCTCTTGTCGGTTTGATTTGTCCCCATGCTTACTAAAGTGAGACAAAAAGCTGGTGCAAATCAAAACTCCGATATCTCATGGGTGGAATGGATGAATGCATGAAGGAATGCATATGACACAGATGTAATTTAAGAATGCGGGTGCCCGGGAAACTGTCTCCTTCTTAGATACAACGTCTAGGGGTAGCAAAGTGCCCCAACGTATGTATTTAAGACGGTGACCCGGACCCTCCGTTGATTTGTCTATAGAGGGGATCAAGACAGAATCCATATGCGATGCATATGCAAAAGGCGCAATGCGGGAATGTACATAGTACGACAATATTCACTAAACATAAGCAAAAGGGTATATGATACTTATGCATGGCAGTGTGAAAAATGGCACACAGCGTGTTTGCTCCGTGCCCCTATTTAAGGGACCTATAAGGGAGAGAGCTAACTAGGCATTTAGTGATAACCCCCAAGGTAGTCATATCTCTCTTGATGGTTTCTAGAGGTATTATCCCCTTCGAAGAACATACAGCAGCAGTAGGGACTACTAGCAACAATATGTTTTCAAAGAGGAAAACTCTAGATGAGGGTTCACTGTAATCAAGCAAGTCGGAGACCTAGCATGATCACAGATTCACCTCCACTCCTTATGTTCCTATGAACCCGGGTATATGGCCCTTTTTCAACTCACAGTGTGTGCAAATAGTGTTGGTGTTTGTGTGCATCAAATGAATAAATATTTACCTCATGCATACATTTTAAAACGCACTAAAAGCAACAAAGATTTTATATACACAAGAACATAATGAAGGGAAACCAACAAAGGAGTAAGTCATGGTAAAGCATTGCACAAGATTAAATGGCCTAACTCTCTAAAAACAGGTCCCCAGTGGGGTCGCCAACTGTCACAACCTACCCTTCGGCGGGAGGGCGACGCGTGACTCGCGGGAATGCGTGTTCCACGAAAGGAATACGTGCGGAGTCGCCACTAACGTTTATTTGAGGAAAACGTCAGAAAAACCGGAAAAGACGCGATCTACGAACTTTTAAGTGAAAGGTTCGGGAGTTGTATTTACGCACGGGGAAGGTGTTAGCACCCCACACGTCCGTCACAATGGACGGTAGCCTTTAATCGAATGTGCAAACATGACTTTGATTTTTACGTTCCCTTTTATGTCCTTATATCCTTTATACCCTTTTTATATTTTTCTCTTTTTGTGGTCGACAAGGGTGTTTCCCTTTGCTCCTACGTATTCCTCAATTGCGATGAGGAAATCAGACCTACGTAGTTCTTTCTTATGCGTGAATCAAGTGATTCGTTTTTACTTGAAAGGTGATCATTTTAAGGCGTTGGACCTTAAAAATGATCCATTTTACTTAGTAAAAATTTGAAATGATAAACTTTCAAAAAAACTATTTTTGTGGACGAGCTTGACTAGGCGAGTTGATTTTAGCCTTAGTTTCACTTTAGTTATTAGTCAATTCAATTAAGAATGAGAAATCCCAAAGAGAAAACGTCCGATTGATTTTCCGCTTTATTTTACTAAAAGACATTTTTTGATTATTATATTATTATTTTACCTCTTTTTTGATTTCCAACGTGGTTACGGCACGACCGAACGGTCGGAATTCATTTTAACCGAAGTTAACGGATAATACAATTCAAACGATCGGTGGAAATTTATTTTATTTTTAGGTTAAGCGAGAAATGACTTAAATAAAATGGCTTAAGCACGTCAAAAGGGGTACGGAAACTAAATGAAAACGAGAAGAAAAATACACGAAACACAATGTGAACCACCACGGGTACATAGAATGAATCGGAAAGCTTGGTTCGAGGTACTTACCCGTTGAAGACCGAAGAACGATGAAGAACGAATGAAGAACGTCGAAGAACGGTCGAAAACCTTCGCGAAATCACTCCCGGAAACGTTACGGAAACGCCTCGGCTTGGATTTTCTTCACGAAAACAATTTTTCTAAGCAAATTCGAAAGAGAGAGAAGTGCCTAAGGGGCTGAACCCTTTTCCACTTCACTTCTCCCCATATTTATAGAAAATTGGGGGAGAAGCTTGCCACCCTGCTCGCCCAGGCGAGCAGGGTTGCTTCCTCCAGAAGCAACAGCCTTCTGGAGGAATCTTCTGGAGGGCCCAAGTGGGCCTGAATGCTATTTACACCCCCATTTTTACTAAGTACACCCCCCTGCCCTTTTTTTGTTGATTCTTTTTTCGTAAAGTTACGGAAACTTACGAATTTCGTAACGATACTTGTTTTCTTTCCGTAATTTTACGGAACCTTGCGGATTACATAATCATCCCCTTTTTGACTTACGGAATGTTACGGAACCTCACTAATTGTGCAACGATGCTTCCATTTGATTTCCGGTGTGTCACGGAACCTTACGGATTGTGCATCAATATTTTCTTTTGTTTTCCGGCATGTCCCGGAATTTCACAGATTGCCTAATGATGGGTGCCAAGCACCTCACCAGGACCAAACAAAAGTTGCATGTCATCAAGCAAAGGTCCCCGGACGAAATTAGGGTATGACACTAGCCTAGCCGTGAAAGGAATACACTGATCATCCGGGGATACAAGGACTGCCCCTACTCCGTGGCCCAAAGCATTTGATGCCCCATCGAAGCAAACAATCCATTTGTCTAGGTCCTCATGCGTCTGCTTCTCTTCAAACAGGGCCATGATATCTTCATCTGGGAACTCGGGGTGCATCGGCCGATAATCCTGGAGGGGTTGCTGGGCCAAATAATCCGCTAAGGCACTTCCCTTTACTGCCTTTTGGGTGACGTAAATGATATCAAATTCAGACAATAGTACCCGCCACCTGGCGATTCGTCCCGTGAGGGCCGGTTTTTCAAAGATGTATTTTACGGGATCCATTTTGGAAATAAGCCACGTGGTATGGCTGAGCATGTACTGCCTGAGCCGATGTGATGCCCAAACCAGAGCACAACATGTCCTTTCCAACATTGAGTAATTCATCTCACATGCGGTAAACTTCTTGCTTAGATAGTAAATGGCTTGCTCCTTTTTCCCAGAATCATCATGCTGACCCAACACGCACCCCATAGACTCGTCCAACACGGTCATGTACAGGAAAAGAGATCTTCCTGTTACAGGTGGCATGAGCACTGGGGGATTCGCGAGACTCTGTTTGATCTTCTCGAAGGCCTCTTGGCAGTCACTGTTCCATAGGACCGCTTGGTTCTTACGTAACAGCTTAAAAATGGGTTCACAGGTAGGGGTGAGTTGCGAGATAAATCTAACGATATAATTCAACCTGCCCAAAAATCCCCGAACCTGCTTCTCCGTGCGTGGTTCCGGCATTTCAAGGATGGCCTTTACTTTCTCGGGATCTATCTCTATCCTTTTCTGACTTACGATAAATCCTAGCAGCTTCCCCGACTTCACCCCAAAAGTGCATTTGGTTGGGTTCAGTTTTAATTGGTATTTCCGCAACCTTCCAAACAGCTTACGCAGATTGACAAGGTGTTCGTCCTCAGTCCGAGACTTGGCAATCATGTCATCTACGTAGACCTCTATTTCCTTATGCATCATGTCATGGAACAACGCCACCATGGCACGTTGATAGGTTGCCCCAGCGTTTTTCAACCCAAAGGCCATCACTTTATAGCAGAATGTCCCCCATAGGGTGACGAAAGTGGTCTTTTCTACATCTTCGGGTGCCATCTTTATTTGATTATACCCCGAGAAACCATCCATAAATGAGAAAAGGGCGAATTTGGCTGTATTATCTACCAATATATCAATGTGTGGCAGGGGAAAATTGTCTTTTGGACTGGCCCGGTTCAAGTCCCGGTAGTCTACACACATTCGAACCTTGCCGTCCTTTTTCGGGACTGGGACAATATTGGCCACCCACTTCGGGTATCGTGCCACAGCTAAGAAACCTGCATCAAACTGCTTCCTTACTTCTTCTTAAATTTTTAAGGACATCTCGGGTCTCATTCTTTGTAACTTTTGCTTAACCGGACCAGTTCTGACTGGCATATCACGCACCAGTTCCCCACTTGGGAATCGGGATGGCATGGTTGCACAAAACTTGGTGGATCTTGAGGGAACTCCTCTTCTATTGCAGCCACCTCCTCCTCGGACGCCATTCCAGCGCTGGTGAAACATTGGCTAATACGGTCGGGCCATGCCCTATCCGCCCGAAATCTTGATGGCACGTTCCTCCTCCCTGGCATCCCGTGTTCGTACCCTAATCCATACTTGTATGGATTTCCCTTGATATCGACCACGTCGGCATTCCCGAGGCAGTCCTTGCCTAGACTCATTCCGGGCTCAAATCCGTTCCTGAGCATAACACGCGCCACCATTATGGCCGCTTTGGAGAGAGAAGGTAACGACGGACTCGGTTCCACAGAGGCGCAGCTCACCACCTCAAAGGATTGGAAAGCCGTTTCCAATGACTCTTCCGCCGCTTCTACGTATGGTGCGGAGGAGGGGAAGCTCACTAATATATCCTCTTCACCCGACACTATCACTAAAAGTCCACCCACTGCGAACTTCAATTTCTGGTGAAGCGTTGAAGGGACCACCCCCAGGGCATGAATCCACGGTCTTCCCAAGAGGCAGCCATAGGCAGGATTTATATCCATTACTTGAAACACCACATTGCAAGTGTGGGGGCCTATCTGAATGGGAATGTCGATTTCCCCCATTACTTCCCGCCGAGTACCATCAAAGGCCCGCACCACCGTCGAGCTCGGTTTTAAACATGACGCACTAAAAGGAAGCTTTTCCAAAGTGGTCTTCGGCATTACATTTAAACTCGATCCGTTGTCGATAAGTACCTTGGCGACAACGTGGTCCATACATCTCACCGACACATGTAGAGCCTTGTTGTGTCCTCTCTCCTCAACGGGAATCTCTTCTTCCACAAACGCGATGTAGTTGTTGGTGGTTATATTATTAACGATGCCTTCGAAACCCTCCACTGAGATATCATGTGCCACATGGGCATCGTTAAGAACCTTTATCAACAGCGCATGATGAGGCTCGGAGTTTATGAGTAGTTGAAGAAATGAGATCCTTGCTGGAGTTTTATTCAGTTGCTCGACTACCTTAAACTCGCTTTGTTGGATGAGGCGGAGGAACTCATGGGCCTCTTCCAAAGTCACTGTTTTTCCTTGAAGTCCGTCTTTCTTTTCGGCTCCTCTTGCCACGGGAGGATCTACTTCTTTCGAGGGGGTGGCTATGTCTGTGGGCTCTTGGACCATGGGCGCCTTCCCTTTAGAGGGCAATTCCGCCGGGTGAGGGGAAGCGAACACCCGACCACTGCGGGTTACGCCACTGAGGCTGGTGATGTTGGTTACCTTAGCTGATAGGGAGTCAACTTCGGTTACAACTCTTTCACTGGACGCGGGAGGGGTATACTTCCACGGAACGACCTTATTACTTTGATATGCAAATGGCGTTGGCTTGGGCGCCGCCCGTGGGTATATAGGTGTGGAGCCGGTCCCTTTCCTAGTAAAGCATATCACTAGGGCTTTGGGGGTTAAAGGAACCTTCTTCTCTTCCGACTGCATGCAAATTTGTGGTTCTTCCCTCTCTCCTATGGATACTTCAAGTTGCCCGCAATCCATGAGCCGCTGAAGCAATTCTTCTACCGCGGGACAGGTTTCCATGTCGTGCGACTCCCCGAGGTGAAATAAACATTCGTCCCTTTCGCCTCCACCTCGGGAGACCATGCACGCCGCTTGCAGTGACTGATAGATGAAGCGTCTAGAAGTAGCCACGTCTCCTAACCTCTTTGTCCCTGATGGACCGTCCTCTTCGACGGCGTTCACGCTAGCACCTCCATGACTAGCTAGCGGGTTGGTTTTAACATTTGGGCCTTCTTCCTGAAACGCTAGCCAGCCGGCACTAATCAGATGCTGCACTTTATACTTGAACGTCATGCAGGAGTCAATATTGTGTCTGGGAACTCCGCTATGGTACACACACTTGGCACCCGGATCATACCACTTGGGGTAGGGTGGCTGGAGAACCTTCTCGGGTATGGCCACCACCAAGTGATTCTCCAATAATGAAGGCCATAACTCAGAATATGCCATGGGAATAGGAGGGAAGTTGTCTTTCGGGTGCTGTGCATATTTATAGGTCGCGCCGGGGGCTGTATTATTAACTGGCCGGGGTGCGGCTGGAGCTGTGCGTTGGGCCGGCGCTCTTTCTGCTGCGGGTGGTCCTTTTACTTGAGTCGGGATGGAATTCCTGGCTCGGATTAAAAAATTTGGGGGATTGGGCTAGTATGAGCTTTGGATATTTTGGGGTGCTTTCATCCATGTTGGGGCGGTGGTGACCGCGTGGGCGTCTCCTGCCTTTTTCCTCGCGCCCACTACTGGGGCTCTTCTGTTGTTGTTGGGGGCCATATTGGCAGCATATTCAAACTTGCCTTTTCGTAGCCCGGATTCAATCCTTTCTCCGGCGAAGACGAGATCCGCAAAGTTAGCTGGCATGTAGCCTATCAGCTTTTCATAGTAGAACGTGGGTAACGTATCTACCATAATTGTGATCATCTCCCTTTCTGTCATGGGCGGTACGACTTGGGCTGCGAGATCTCTCCATCTCTGCGCATATTCCATAATGGACTCATGCTCTCGTTTAGTCATACCCTGAAGCTGGTTCCGATCGGGAGCCATGTCCGTATTGTACTGGTACTGCCTAATGAAGGCAGTTGCCAAGTCCTTCCATGATCGGATCTGGGAAGCTTCCAGATTGGTATACCATGCTACAGTTGCCCCGGCCAAGCTGTCTTGAAAGAAATGGACCAACAACTTTTCGTCCGCAGAATACGCCCCCATCTTCCGGCAATACATCCGGAGATGCCCCTTTGGACATGTCGTCCCTTTGTACTTATCAAAGTATGGTACTTTGAACTTGGGAGGAATGACGATGTTGGGCACAAGACATAAATCTGCCAAATCCGAGAATGGGTAATTGCCGAGGCCTTCGACTGCTCTTAACCTCTTTTCAAGCGCTTCAATCTTTCCCTTATCTTCCGCGAAGGAAACAAATTCTTTTACGGGTGTGGGTGAGGCCGGGATATGGCGGACTATGTTCGGCTGGGGTGGTTCATGCGGGGATGGATCTTTGAGGTGGAGCAGGGGGCCAAGATGGGTATCTCCTTCCTCTTCGTCTTGCCCGGGATAGTCTTCATAAGGTGGGAGTTGCCCCTCAAAAGTAGGGGCTTGGCTTAAATCTTCTGGGGTGGCACGGGGGGTGAAGTCCGGAGGCAGGCCATAAGGATAAGCTTGTGGACTATACCTTCGACCGAACACGGCCGTGTTTCTGTCTAGGCCCGGATTCAAGGCGGGCTACAGCACTGGCTCCGCTTCCCTAACTGTACTGGAGGCGGTTGCGGTGGCTTTATCCTCTATGGTTTTCTGGAGTTTTAACATGACCTCCGAGATGGAAGCCATTTGATCTTTTAAGGCCGATAGATCGGCCTTCATCTGTTCCTGCACGCCCTCTTCATTATCCATTTTTCTGGATCGAGTGTTATAGGGGTGCCTTGGTGTTTTCTTAGTTATGATGAAATTCCTAAAGAAATAAACAACGGTGAGTATGCCACCAAAACATGAGTATGCAAATGGATGATCGGAGCACTTGGATCCACCCCAAGATTTTTAGATAACGTAATGAGTCCAGAACTTCTCATTTTATAAAAAGAACAAAGCTTTCATCTAGCCAAGATTATACAAAGGTGTTACAAAAGAACCTAATGATTCCTAATTATATGGGCCATCAAATCTATCATGTGCTGACAGTAATTGATTAGCCCATGAATCTCCTCGGGGGCAATACACACTTCGGCCATGGCTTTTGCTTTAGCTAATAGACGCGGGAGGTCTTGACTTCCATTCAAGGTTAAGGCGAACCTATCTATCCACATAGTCGCTTCTTGATGCAGCGCATCAATCACCCTCCCTCTTGCTTCTTTTTCGGCATACACTTGTGCGAAATCCTCGACTAACTTTTGTTCATGGGCCATGGACTGGTTCAATTCTTCCTTGTATTGCCCTATGATAGCTAGCATGCTTTGCTCCGTGGCTTCCAAGTGTTGAGCCGAACTCCTTTTGGACCTCGCGCAAGCAACTAACTCTTCTTTTAAGATCATGCCATGCACCCGCGACCGATCTCTCTCCTCTCTTCGGAGCTTGAGCTCATTGTTGCTACCCCACAATGCTCCTCGGAATTTCTCTCGGCCATATTCCTCCTTGCGGGCCCTCTTGGTTTCTTGTTCAAGGGCTCTTGCAGTGGCCGCGTTTTCCTCTTGTAACTCGGTGCACTCCTTCCGGATGTGTGTAGCAGCTGATTTGAACTTCTCCTTGGCGAGTCTCGCTTTCCCTAGCTCTAACTTTAGAGCTCGGACTTCTTCATCTTCCTCCGGAGCTTCGAAGTTCTCCTCATCGATAACTTTCAATTTGGAGAGCCAATCTAAGCCCCGCGTGTGAATTCTTTCCTCAACGGACTCCTCCACGCCTTGTAGATTCTTTGTATAACCTTGAGACCTTGCGCTCCTAGATCTCTCACAAGGAAAGGCGAGAGACATTCTTCGGTTGGCGCTCCCCTCATGGGATACCCTAGCTATCTTATGGCGAGTGCGGGATTATAATTAATACAACCCCTAGTCCCTATCAGTGGAACATTAGGATAGTCCCCACACGAGTAAAGAACTCCTTCCTTGCCTTCCTTCCAACGAGGAAACTAATTGATCGTGCTGCCCCCTATCCCAGCCAAATGTTGGTCCCAAACGACTCTTCCTTTTTCGGCGCATGAGCGATAGCTTTGAAGCGGACACGGGTGTCTCGTATCTTGTCGGAATAGGTGTGAAATCAACCATACACAGAGAGCGGGTAAACAACAGACAATCCGTGCACTGTTTTTCTCACACCTCCGGTCAAAGGTGTCGAACAAATCTGCCAAGATAGCCACCACTGGACTTTCCTTGCTATGGTGATATGCGAGGAAAGCATCAATGGCGGCTAAGTTTACCAAGCCGTCAACGTTCGGAAAGAGGACAACCCCAAAAATCAGCAAAGCTAAAACATCCGCAAACGGGCCCCACTTCTCTTGGCTCGCCATATCCCTTGCCTTGTCTTCCAAGTATTTCCGAGGCAGGCCCACTACGCCGTTCCGAATTTTCTTCATGCGATCCAACTCTTTTGCTGAATCTCCAATCACGGCCGCAACCTTGCTCAAGGAAGGAAGAAAGCCGGAGAAAAGATACGGTTTTATCCCCCCGAGAGGGCATCCTAATATCTCTTCAAACTCCTCAATAGTTGGTACCATTTGGAAGTCCCCAAACGTGAAACACCTCAACGGATGGTCATAGTATTGGGTGAGGGATACAACGGCTTTCGTAAATACCTCCGCTGCGGCCAAATCTAGGATCTTCCCGTACACTTTGTGGAAGGCTTGCCTTTGGAGGGGTCCCATCAATCGTCCCAATTCCTTGAGGCTGGTGACATCTAGACTTTTAACCTTGACTTGATAAAACCTTTTGCCGTTTTGATTTGTCCCCATCATTTACCTAAAAAAAGGGTGAATCAAGACTCCGACATGAATGATGCAATGCGGATGCATGAACAAGAAAAAGGGGTAATTCATACACACGAGACCACAGAGACCCCATTTTAATGCTACGTTTTGGGACATGATGGCGCCTCAACGTAGCATTAAAAAAGGTTACGTATTACTCTAAAGAAAACAAACATCACTAGCAAAACTATAAACTAGTGCTATTTACAAAAAAATGCATGAGAATGAATGGCACGGAGCGTGTTTGCTCTTTGCCCCTATTTGGGAACCTAGGACAATATCTAGGGGTCTCTAATAACTACTCCCCAACAATTCATAACTCACACGGCTGTTTTCTAGAGGTATCATCACTCAAGATAATAATGTTGTGGCGGCATGGAATACCAGCGACAACACATTATAAAGAGAGAAAGCTCTAGACGAGGTTTCACTATTATCAAGCAAGTCGGAGACCTAGCATGATGATAGATTCACCTCCACTCCTTAAATTCCCATGAACCCGGGTGTAGGGCCCCTTTTTTACTCAAACCCGTGGGTGCTTAGAATGCAGTGTAAAGAATGCAAAATAGACAACAATTATTTACATTTTACACAGTTCAATAAATGCACACACAAGGTTTCACAATTCCACAATTCCTTAGAATAGGCCTAACTCACAAAAAGGTCCCCAGTGGAGTCGCCAACTGTCGCAACGTGCCCTTCGCGGGCGAGGCTCACGGGTGCGCTTTCCAAAGGAGGAAAGATGCGCGGCGTCGCCACCAACGTTTATTTGTGGGAAACGTCGGAAAAACCGAAGGAAACCGGTCAAAATGAAAATTCTAAGTTCGGGAGTTGTATTTACGCTTGAGGAAGGTACTAGCACCTCTTACGTTTGTCTCGGAAGACAACAACCTATTTTTTAGAATTGTGGAATTGTGTTATCGTAACTTTTATTTCTTTTAATTTTTTGAGGTCGACAAAAGCGGGGCTTTTGCTCCTACGTACCCTCCTTTGGAGAGGAAATCAGACCTACGTAGTTCTTTCTTATGCGTGAAACAAGTGATTCTTTTACTTTGAAAGGTGATCATTTTAAGGCGTTGGACCTTAAAAATGATCCATTTTTACTTGGTAAGAAACAGAAATGATAAATTTTCAAAATCCTATTTTTGTGGACGAGCTTGACTAGGCGAGTTGATTTTAGCCTTAGTTTTACTTTAGTTATTTAGTCAATTCAATTTTAGAATGACAAATCCCAAAGAGAAAATGTCTGATTGATCTTTCGCTTTTATTTTACTAAAAGGGCATTTTTTTATTATTATATTATTATTTTACCTCTTTTTTGATTTCCAACGTGGTTACGGCACGACCGAACGGTCGGAATTCATTTTAACCAAAATTAACGGATGATACAATTCAAACGATCGGTGGAAATTTATTTTATTTTTAGATTAAGCGAGAAATGACTTAAATAAATGGCTTAAGCACGTCAAAAGGGGGTATAAAAAGTAAATGAAAACGAGAATAAAAATACATGAAACAAAATGTGGACCACCACGGGTACATAGAGTGAATTGAAAAGCTTGGTTTGAGGTACTTACCCGTTGAAGACTGAAAAAAACGAAGAACGAACGATGAATCTTTGAAGAACAGTCGAGAATCTTCGCGTAATTACTCATGGAAACGTTACGGAAGCGCCTCGGCTTGGATTTTCTTCACGAAAATAATTTTTCTCAGCAAATTCGAAAGAGAGAGAAGTGCCTAAGGGGCTGAACCCTTTTCTTCTTCACTTCTCCCACTATTTATAGCAAAATAGGGGAGAAGCTTGCCGCCCAGCTCGCCCAGGCGAGCAAGGTTGCTTCCTCCAGAAGCAACAGCCTTCTGGAGGAATCTTCTGGAGGGCCCAAGTGGGCCTGGTTGCTATTTGCACCCCCTTTTTTTACTAAATGCACCCCCTTTCTATTTTTTTGTAATTCTTTTTCCGTGACGTTACGAAACTTTACGAATTTCGTAACGATACTTATTTTCCTTCCGCAAGGTTACGAATCCTTACGGATTATGTATTTACTCTTTTTTAGCTTTCGAAGAAGTTACGAAAACTCACGGATTGCGCAAAAACACCTCTTTTCGATTTCCGCCACATTACGGAATTTCACGAACCACGCAAGCCTGCTTCCTTTTGATTTCTGAGACGTCTCGGGACTTCATTCATTGCATGTCATCAAGTAATAATCCCCGGACGAAATTAGGGTATGACAATCATGCTGGGTCTCCGACTCACTTGATGACAGTGAAGCCTCATCTAGCGTTTTCCTCTTTTAGTGATGCATTTTCGCTAATAGTCCCTATCGCCACAATGTATTGCCTAAGAGGATGATATCTCTAGAAGCTAATAAAGTTACATGAAACCACCCTTGGGAGTTATCACTAGAAGTGGACTTTTGGATCCTTTCCATTAGATTCCTGAATTAGGGGGCACATAGCAAACTTACTCTAGCATATTCCTTGATTGCGTCATGCATCTCTTCATGGCATCGTAATGGGCATATCCTTCATGCATCATATTTGTGCATTGCATTTGCATAAATCACTACATTATCATACACCTTCATTTAGCATGCTTTTGTTCTGCCAACTGCATATATTCTACTTCCATCGTTCACATGCCATGTTCACTCATGCATGATCCTTGCATTTTCCTCTACAAAAAAAACATAGCAAAAAAAAAAAAACAAAAAAAAGAAAACAAAACAGGTCACAATGAAGAATGAAAGTTTACACCACATTCTTAGTTACATGTGTTGGGTACCATGATGATGGCTATAAACCAACCATGTTGGGATGATACACCCATTTCTCTTAAAAAATGATTGACTAGGAAATGATGGTTCTTAGGGCATCTCATTTCAGTCTCATAACTACATGCATAACATAAGTATGCCCTAGTCATTCACCTCTCTGATAGGTTGTCAAAGTATTGGCAAATCAAAATTCTATTCCTTGGATTATAGGGTTGAACCAAGCACATGCTTTTAAGGAAAGGTTCATCAAGTTAAGGTCAAGGTCAAGTATGGAAGTAACCAGCTTGCAAAGTTGGGGCAGAAGATGGATTGAGTTACATCGTTTCTTTGTCTACTACCAACACATGATTAAGCTAAATAATTTACAAGAAAATAAGGACTATTGATGTCCATGTTTTATTTCCAGTTTCACTTTGACAAGATGTGATGGAGCATGTTGTTTTAATGAAAATCTAAATTGATTCAACCCTATGTCTAGTGTAAAATTTGCAATGCTTCAACAATGCATCATTCACATACATCCATGCTTTTCATTGGTTGCATTGCTCATTGCATTCTTTCCTTGAAATCAGAACTAAAATCATTGTTATCAAAAGGTAAGAATGCACTTTACGGCACCCTTACCCAATGCGTGCTAGAGCTAGAGTAATGGGTGAAATAGAGGAGGTGCAAGAGCGGATAAAGGCCGACATGGAGGCCATGGAAGAGCAAATGGCCACAATGATGGAGGCCATGATGAGCATGAAGAATATAATGGAGGTCAATGCGGTTGCAGTTGCCGTTACCAACACCCTTGCTGAGGTGGACCCGACTCCCCCATCTGGCCTCAACCAAATAAATCATCCACCTCGGATATGGTAGGTCAGGGAGACAAAGAGTTGGGAAGTACTGGCGGCCCCCATTTTGTGCAAGTTCAGAACAAGCATGCCTTCCCACTATATGGCTTGCCTCCCAACTATACACCACCCAATGTTGCACACACTTCCGATGAGAATATCAATAACTCCACTCACATACTCATTGAGAGCCAACAACCTCAATCTGATAATGCACATGTCTCTCAACCCATGGGGGAGACACATGAAGTACCACACCACAATCTAGCTGACTTTGAACCTCACCTCGGATATGCCACTGAGGGGCAAGCAGTTGGTGGTGTACCCCTGCCAGACACTTTGGGGGGCCCTCAATTTCGCCAACAACCACAACCCTCACATTTTGCGGTGGGAAGAGTCCCTCCTGCTATGGTGGAAAGGGGAAAACTTGATCATATAGAGGAAAGGCTAAGGGCCATCAAATGGGGCGGAAATTATGCCTTTGCAGACATGGCAGAGTTATGCCTAGTACTCGAGAACCACCTGAAGAAGTACTGTAGGAAAATGGGAGCATATGCGAAAGATGAAAAATTATTGATGCATTTCTTCCAGGAAAGTCTTACTGGGGTAGTCGTCACCTAGTATACTAACTTGGAACCTTCCCGAGTCCATTCTTGGAAAGACCTAATGGTTGCCTTCATTAGGCAGTATCAGTATAATTCTAATATGGCTCTAGATAGAATGCAGCTACAAAACATGTGCAAGAAGGATAATGAATCTTTCAAAGAATACGCCCAGAGGTGGAGGGATCTGGCAGCTCATGTAGCGCCCCCAATGATGGAGAGGGAAATGATAACAATGATAGTAGACATGTTACCGATGTTCTACTATGAAAAGATGGTGGTTTACACGCCTTCAAGCTTCACCGATTTGGTTTTCGCCGACGAAAGGATCGAAGTGGGTCTGAAAAGAGGCAAATTTGATTATCCTATTTTGATGAATGGGAAGCCTGGGGCAAATGAAGAAAATGAGGGAGGAACCCATGTTGTGACTGCCATTCCTACATGGCCAAATTCCCCACCAGCTCAACAATATCAATACTCGACCAATATTAGTCCTTCTCATTACCCACCACCCTACCAGTCAAGAATGCCCAATCATCCGCAAAGGCCACCCCTAAATTAGCCACAAAGCCTTCCTACCACACATCTGATACTAAACACTACCCTTAACACAAATCAAAACACCTACCAGGGAATGAATTTTCCAGAAAATAAGCCTGCAGAATTCACCCCGATTCCAATGCCATATGCTAACTTACTCCCTTATTTGCTCGATAATTCAATGGCAGTCATAAGCCCAGCAAAGACTCCTCAACCTCTGTTTCCCAGACAATACAACCCCAACGTGACATATGCTTATCATGGGAGAGTTCTGGGGCATTCCATTAAGCATTGTAGGACCCTAAAACATAAGGTGCAAAGTCTAATTGATGCGGGCTGGCTAAAATTTGAAGAGGAGAATCACTCATGAATTCTGATGTTGTCAAGCAATACTATGTATGATGCTTAGGGCAATGTGAAGGTTGTTGTTAGATGTCTCCAATGACTCATTAGGATTTTCAAGTTTATGCCATTACTGTAAACAACAGACAATGCTAATAATATGGATAAATTTGATGTCTCTCATTCTCTCAGTTACATCTTTGCTTATTTAACTTTCACTGGAATGTGAATGTAAGCCAATGGTTTGTTTTCCTAAGCGACCTGCGCTCCTAAGTTTGACTTTCAAGTTTGTTCAATCAGAAATTGCTCGTTCTACACGTTTGGTGAGGGCGCCATAAACGATGAGTAAAGTAAAAAGTTCAAAAAAATGTTTGATTGACTGTGTTTCAAATAAAAGTGCAGACATTCATGGGACCTCATTTTTATCATTCCTAAAATTTGTCTTTTTGAGAGAAAAGTGAGTTATCAAGAACAGGAGTCGTTCGACTTAATCTGTCAATTGAAAATCTTTTAAATGTTTCTCATCCTTGAAAATTCATTTTTGAGAATCTGCACAGTTTCTTTCATTTCTCCTTGCTACAAGGTCGTGACAAAAGACAAAAATAGATACCTCAGAGCCCTACACTGGGGCAATGAGAGGCACCGTGCATAAGCCTCAAGCGAACCTAGGGGTAGATCAAAATTTCTCACCTGGTAGGTTGAAAACCCAAAAGGGCGACCTAAACAAAAATTAGGGTTTGTATCATATTGAGTGGTGGGCCTTGAACCGCCACTCTTTCTTTTCCTTGAAGGCATCTGCAGACAAAGGAATCAAACATTTGATCAGGACTCAATTTATTAAAAAATTAAAAGAGAAAAACTAAAAAATAACACTAAAAAAAAGACAATGGACGCTTAGCGAGATAGTTATAGCGGCATTATGTAAAAGACACGCCCCCGCTTGGCGAAACATGGGTTATTGTATCAAGTGGCCTCGGAATAATTAAGAAAGGGGGGTTGAATTAATTATGAACGTGTCTTGACTAATTAAAAATCTATCCTTCTTAATGTTACTAGATTCAATTAGGCTTTTACTACTAAGTTAAGAAAGTAAAGAACAGAAAGAGAAACTTAACCAAAAGTAAAAGCGATAATCAGAAGTACACAACGGAAATTAAAGAGTGTAGGGAAGAAGAAGACAAACACAAGATTTCTTTCAACCTTGTAAAATCCTTTACAAGCCAAAGATCCACAAGGGATGTACCCTCCCTTGTTCTCTTTGAATAACCAAGTGGATGTACCCTCCACTTGAACTGATCTACAAGATATGTACCCTCTCTTGTTCTCAGTATAACAATCCCCAAGTAGATGTACCCTCTACTTGTACCACAAAGGATGTACCCTCCAATGTGTTGGGACAAAGAATTCTCAGGTGGTTAGTCCTTTGAATCTTTGTAAGGGGAAACAAAAGATATCTCAGGCGGTTAGTCCTTCTATTCTTTTGGCAAAGAGAGAAGAGAATGAAAAAGATGAATACCACAAGTTTTTGAACAAAGAACTTTTCTTGGAAGAGAAAGTGTTGAACAAAAACTTTTTAGAAAGATGAAGAGAAATGAATTAGAAAATTTTGTTGAAAGTGTTGAAAGGGATGAAAGAAGATATTGAAATATTGTTGAAAGATTGATTGAAGGATGTTGAAAGAAGATTTTGAAAGATTGTTGAAAGATTGATTGAAGGATGTTGAAAGAAGATGATTGATTGTTAAAAGATTAATGCCATGGTCACATATTTATACTTGATGACTCAAGTTAAAGTTTGTAACTCTTGGCAATTTCTTTAAAAGTAGTCACCTTAAAAATTGTGACTCTTTTGAAAACTAGTCACTTAAAAAGTTGTGACTTTTTGAAAAGATCTTCAGAAACAAGTCACTTGAAGAATTGTGACTTCTGGAAATTTATTTTTTGAAATCAGTCACTGGTAATCGATTACCATCAAGGTGTAATCAATTACACATCAACAGATGTGACTCCTCAGTTTAAATTTTGAAAATCAAAACGTTTAGAAGCTCTGGTAATCAATTACAAGTATTGAGTAATCAATTACACAAGTTTAAAATGATTTGAAGATGTTTAAACACAAGTTGTTACTCTTGAAATTTGAAATATTTAAATTTTAAAACACTGATAATCGATTACTACCTTCTGGTAATTGATTACCAGAGAGTAAAACTCTTTGGTAATGATTTTGTGAAAACTTCTTATGCTACTCAATGTTTTGAAAAACTTTTTTAGTACTTATCTTGATTGAGTCTTCTCTTGATTCTTAAATCTTGAGTCTTGAATCTTTGATCTTGATTATTCTTGAATCTTGATTCTTGAATCTTTGGAATTTGCTTAACTCTTGATTCTTTGGCATCATCAAAATAACCTTGGAAGGCATTGCTTCCACATGGGTTGCTTAGCGGGTTCCACAAAAAACAACATTGGGCTTAACGACACAGGAGTGCCGCTTAGCGGAAATTGCTACGGTCCAGTGTTTGCAAAATTGGCTTAGCTAGCAAGGAGCCCGCTAAGCCTAAGGTCAGCCACATGGATTTGCGCTTAGCCAAGGGTAGGTTGCGCTTAGCGGCACTAAACTGAGCAAAAATTTCACTAAGTTATGGAGGCTTAGTGAACAGGAACGCTCAGCTCAGTAATTGCCACAAGGATTTATGCTTGGCATAGGAGATTCTGGCTTAGCGCGCGACCATCACAAAAAAAATGGTTAAGTTACCTGGGCTTAGCGATTCAGCCTCACTTAGCCACAGGTAGTTCAGCAAGAGGATGAGTGTTCATCCTCAAAAGATGAACTCGCTAAGCGTTCAGATAACGCTTATATACAATGAGTATTGATGAACTCGCTTAGCGCGGCATGCTCACTTAGCGAGTTCATCGCGTTTTCCAGAAAACGCAGAAAACACTGCTCGTTTTCTCGCACTTTTCAAGCCTCTAAAAGGCATATCAGTCATGCAATGTGTGCGCCATACTCAATTCAGTATACAAGCTTACATAGCCCTAATCTTAATCTAATTCTAACAAAACATAAAAACTAAAAACCCTAAAAATCTAAAGCTATAGTTAAAGTCTTCTACCCTAGAGTTGAGACAAGAAAAAGAGAAAAAGGATCAAGGAACTTACTTGGATGGTGTATGATTGATGCTTCAAAGTCGAAAATGCACAAAGAGAGTACAGATGCAAAATGTGCAAATTTTTGGAGAGAGAGAATGAAGAGGCGAGGTTTCTATAATCTGGAAAATGTGAGTGTAATTTTTGTTACACTCACTTAAGCAGTTTTTTGATACCTTCGCTTAGCGGACTGTTGCGCTAAGCGAGCAACAGAGACATTTGGTTTCTCAACCAGGCTCGCTTAGTGAACACGTGCGCTTAGCTGACGTTTCAAATTCGAAAACAATTTTTTTTTTAACAGAAACTCGGCTTAGCTCGAGAGTAAGTCCGCTTAGCGAGGTCTGCAGATTAGAAAAGCTGCAACTCTCGCTAAGCCTGACTCTGGCCAGCTTAGCTAAAATGATGCATCTTAAGCACAGAGGAGCATGCACTTAGCTGAGAGGTACTCGCTTAACGCTTATATTGCCGCAATGAATCTTGCTTAGCTGCCATGACTGGCGCTTAGCTTCATTGACCTTAGTTATGGCCGTAAGGAATTGCACTTGGCGACAATAGGTCCCGCTTAGCCACGGCTAAGTTGTCGCTTAGCGATCAGGCTGAAGCTTAGCTGAATTTAAATAGAATCGAAGTTAGCTTACCTCAACCTTGGCCAGCTTAGCGGACCAAATCAGCCTCAGATGCAAGGATTGAGCGCGAAGTGCGTGAGACTCGCAGCTTAGCGCATGAACAGAGATGCACTTAGTGCGAGGCGTGCGCTTAGCGAAAAGACTGTTTTTCAGAAAATGTTTTCTGAGTTATTTTTCAGTCCTTTTTCCATGAAATTGAAACCCTTATGTTAAGCATTCAAAGATTGGTTGATATACTCCTATGTACAGATTACATAGCACGTTCCAAATTATCGAATGCATAAAAAAAACAAACACAACAAAGATTAAAACTGGGTTGCCTCCCAGGAAGCGCTTCTTTAACGTCATTAGCTTGACGCTTTTACCTCTCTGGGCAATCTCATGTTTTGGTTCTCACCTTCAGAACCTCTTGACCTTCTCCCATTACCTGCAAGCAAACATTGTGTTCTAGAGCAGGCTTGTCTTCCACAAACAAGTCGAAATCAATTTTCTGGTCTTCAAAACCTAACTACAGCTTTCTCTTTCCATGTCAACTATGCAGCTTGCAGTTAACACGAACGGCCTTCCCAAGATTACAGGGATGTCAATATCTTCAGAGATATCCATGACCACAAAGTCTACTGGGAAGATAAAATGCTTGACCCTGACCAACACGTTTTCAATCACTCCATAGGGCCTGGTAATGGAGCGATCAGCTAATTGCAAAGTCTTTCGAGTGGGCATAATCTCCAACTCTCCCAGTCTTCTGCACATAGAGAGTGGCATCAAATTAATGTTGGCTCCCAGATCAATTAGAGCCTTTCCCACATTGACATCTCCTATTAAGCAAGGAATGGTTACACTCCCAGGATCTTTGTGCTTAGGTGGAAGGATCTTTTGGATTACAGCACTGCAATTTCCTTCCACTATGATGTTTTCCTGATGAATGTACATGTGCTTCCTTGTCAACATATCTTTCAAAAATTTAGAGTAGAGTGACATCTGCTGCAGAGCTTCGCCAAAGGGCATGGTTATTTCCAGTTTCCTGAAAATATCCAAAAATCTTGCCAAAATGATGATCTTTTTCTTTCTTCGAAGGTACCACTGGATATGGTACTTCCACACCTTTGTCCACAGCCTTTCCACTTCTACTTTTCTCTGAAATCTTTTTTTTTTCTTCTTTATCATTTTTCTCATTTTCTATTTCTTTTTCTTTTTCATGGTCTTCCATCTCTTTATTCTGGACCATTATTTTATTCCCTTTTTCTTGATTCTCTTTACCCTTCACATCATTTTTCTTAACCTCAGCACCTTTCTTTTCACTCAGTTTTTTCTTGTCTACCACATTCTCTTCATCCTCAGCTTCCACCAACCTTTTACTCCTGGTCATCACAGCCTTGCATTCCTCCTTAGGATTATTTTTCGTATTTGCTCCAAAGTTGTTTGATGACTTGTCAGCAATCTGCTTCAAGGTTCTTTAGTGCTAACTCAGTACTCTTATGATTCGACATCGTTACCTGCATAAACTGAGTCAAGTTCTCTTCCAACTTAGTTGCCCTCAGAAAGATGTTAGGCCCTTGTTGAATTGGCTTGTTTGAGGATCCACCTTGGTCTTTATTGAACTGGTTGCCAAGGTGTGTCCTCCACTGTCCTTGCTGATTATAAGAACCTTGCTAGAAGCCTGAAAACCCTCCTTGAGTGTACCCTTGCCTCTACTGATTCCCCATGAAATGAATTTCTTGAGTCTTTTCTTCAGTGGGGATGCATTGGCCTGTCTCATGAGCTTCACCACACATGCAAAACAGAAGAATGTGTAGGTTGTCCAATCGACATTTTAGTTGGCAGCTTACCAAGTGTTTTCGTTAGGATCTCAAGTTGCTTAGATAGCAACATGTTATGTGCCAACAAAGCATCGTGTGATGTTAGCTTCAATAGGCTCTTCTTTGTGGGTTGAGGGGTTCTATCCCTCAGAATGGCATGATCATTGGCTGACATGTTCTCTATGAGCTTAATTGCTTCTTCTGGGGTTTTTAGCTTTATTTTCCCCCCAGCAGAAGCATCTAGTAATTGCTTGGTTTGTGGTCTCAGCCCATCTATGAAAAAATTCAGTTGGATTGGCTCAGAGAATCCATGGGTGGGAGTTCTTCTCAGTAAGTCTCTGAATCTCTCCAACGCCTCACTCAAGGATTCATCAGGGAATTGATGAAATGAAGATATTACTGCCTTCCCTTCAGCAGTCTTAGATTCTGGAAAATACTTCTTTAGGAATTTTTCCACAACTTCTTCCCAGGTTTTAAGACTATTTACCTTTGAATGAGTGGAACCACCTCTTGGCCTCTCCTGCCAGTGAAAATGAGAAAAGGCTGAGTCTGATTGCTTCATCTGGTACATCGACAATCTTAACAGTATTGCAAATCTCAATAAATGTTGCCAAGTGTGCATAGGGGATCTTCATTAGGTAATCCTTGAAATAAATTCCCTTGTATCAGATGGATCAAAGAATGTGGGTAGGTGATGTTCTACGCTTGCACTTCCGGACGCGCAATGCTAGTGAAAAATTGTGGTACAGAGCCACTTGAATAGTCCTCAAGGGTAGTCCTCTGATCATGCTCATCTTCCATGGTAACAGCTTCAAAATGTTGATTAGCGGATTCCCTAGATGATGGTGAATCAGGTGATAATGAATCAGAAAAATGAGTCTCCTCCTCAAGAATGGACGCAACTACTCTGTCTTGCAACAGTTTCCTTCTCCTCTCAGCCCTGTTCCTTCTTAGTGTAGCTTCTATTTCTAAGCCCAAAGGAACTAAAGTGCCAGTAAGAGATCTATGCATAAACAGTACTAACAGTGCAGTGGTTATCCAGTTCAATTACAGAAGATAAATATAAATTAAAGAACAAATATTCACAGAAACAACCAAAGAATAACAAATAAATAATAGACACCTAAAAATGAGCTAACTTCCCAAATAAAAAGAAGTTCCCCAGCAACGGCGCCAAAAACTTGTTCGCGGCCAGCAAGTGCACCGGATCGCATAAGTAGTATAAAATGGTAAGAACCGAGTATCGAACTCTCGGGGAACTTGTGTTATCTGGCAAGCTATTTCGATAAATAGGCGTTTGGTATGAAAATATGACTGTGGTTATGAACAAGTATTTAAACTATATACGCAAAAAGAAAGAAAATCACGCAAGAGAAATACTGTGTAAAAACAAGTTGAGAAAGCGTTGGTCTTCTTCATAGGTTCCTGATGCTAAAAAGGATGTTTTCTATCTAACAATGCTTATTCGTTCCTATGTTGTCTCCTGGACTGCTAGACCCCGATTCCCCATGGTAGCCTAGCCTAGTCCTGATCAAACCTCGTTCGCAGATCCCTCTTGTAAGACTAAACTCAACCAAGACCGTATTAAGACACACATACACAACTAAGTTCTTGTACCCCGATCCCTCGTGATAGCACAACAACTTAGTCCCGTACTATCAAGGACTTCAGAATCATACCAGTTCCCACTGTTGAATGACCCTAACAAATCATGCATCTACATGATCAAGGTAAAAGCACACTGGAATGAAAAGCAGATAACACAGAGAACACACAAAACATCATTAAATAGATAGAAATATATTTACATCAGGTACCTACAGGGAAGATCCAACAGAGGATTTAGCTTTCCATAGTCCGGAAACCTCCTTTACAACAAAGAGAAGAACAAGATGAAGGACTGCAAAAACACAAGTGGTGAGGATGTCTCCTTCACCTCTAGGATCTCACAATCACTCACAAACTCATCTCAAGCTCTCAGAATGGCTTCCGCATCGAACTCGCATCTCTGCAGATCTTTACACAGCAAAATCTCTCAGAACTCTTTGGAACTTGGACCTTTCTCTCTCTAGAACTTCCTAAACATGCAAAAGCTTCAAGTCAAGGCCAGACTCTCGTGCATGCAGAGGCTTCTTCAAGAAAAATCCCAAACTCCCTTTGCAAATCTGATTTCAGGCTTAAATAGGTGACCTTGTTCGTGCTCGTGCGCTTAGCGAACGTTAGTGATTTTTGGCTTAGCGCGCTTCTCTCGCTTAGCGGACGAGTTGAAGCGGTGCGCTTAGCGAACTTGACAGCTCATCTTCTTCTAGATTCTTCCTTGCGCTTAGCCACTGAATGTCGCGCTTAGCGAATGCTCGCTAAGCCAGCATATTGGCTTAGCGAGAAGTTGAAAACATCACTTTTGCCAATTTTCCTAATTAACCTGAAATTGAGAGAAATTGATTATTAAACACACAAAACAAACGTATAAATTATCTATTACCTATATTTAACAAAAAGTACTTATAATATTGCAAAACAACTATAAATTGGAGAAGTTTGATACAATATACACAGGTTTTATACACAAAAGTTAGTCGTATTCATCAACTAACAGTTTCGCACTTGCACATTTGAGAATAAAGCTCATTCCACTAGGAGCTCGCGGAAAATGCCCAAAGACAATTGCAATAGTAGGGTACATTGATGTTAGTCTCTCATGCAGACTCCTTTGGGATTCCTTTCAAATCCAAGGGTAGCTTCATTGTAAATTCTTTCGTGATTAGCCCATGTCATCAAATTTCAGTGAGATCAATAGACCCTTGACATCACTCTATAATCTTAAAGCAAGAAAGTTTCACTTGGTCATATACCAAAGTGTAAAAATCCATTGCCATCCTTCAATGGTGCATGCGATTGGTCCTAAAGCCTTATCTTTCTCTTACTGTGCAGAATAATTGAAGTTTTTAAAAGGAAAGGGGAAAACCCTAGGATCCATATTTCAGTTGATTGATTAAATGTCAAACGACTCCATTGTCGTCAATCCAAAATGGTCAAGTGACTAAATCAAACAAAACATACACTCTAAGGGAGTCCCTGAAGAGATTTGCAAAAAAAAAAAAATAATATAGTGAGGTTGCATGAATTATCATGTCTTCCAGAAAGAGATAGTCAATCTATGTTTTCCACAAAAGAAAAAAAAAAGAAACAAAAAAATCAAATCAAAATCAAAATCACAAAAATAGGAAAGAACGTCATGAGCATTACACAATTTTCATGATTCAAAACCTTTTGCATTTTGCATGCATCTGCATCCCAAAAATCATGTTAGGTTATAAGTGCATACCAATTTCCCAAATCTAAATATCCTATCTTTAAAATGAGAAGCCTTCTCAAAGAGTCAATCTCTTGCTTTCTCATAAGGTTAAGCCCCTAGGTACTAGTACCTACTGACTTGTTTCACATGACTCAAAGTCCTCTCTTATATCATTCATAGGACTCAAAGTCTTTGCCTTTATCTTTCATAGGACTCAAAGTCCTCGCATTTATCTTTCATAGGACTCAAAGTCCTCTATCTTTATGCTTCATAGGACTCAAAGTCCTCGCCTTTACATTTCAAAGACTATCATAGTCTTTTGTCTTGTAGTTTTGTCTTGCAGAGACAATCAAGGTCATCTGCTCCTTTACTTTTCAAAGACTATCAGAGTCTTTTGTCTTGTGGAGACTATCAATGTCATCCGCCTTTACTTTTCAAAGACTATCATAGTCTATTGTCTTGCAGAGACAATCAAGGTCATCTGCTCCTTTACTTTTCAAAGACTATCAGAGTCTTTTGTCTTGCGGAGACTATCAATTTCATCTGCCTTTACATTTCAAAGACTTCAATGTCTTCAGTCATTTACGCTTTCAAAAGACGATAATGTCTTCATTTACATTTCAAAAGACGACAATGTCTTTAGTCATTCACGTTTTCAAAAGACGATAATGTATTCATTTACATTTCAAAAGACTTCAATATCTTCAGTCATTTACGCTTTCAGAAAACGATATTGTCTTTATTTAAATTTCAAAGACTTCAATGCCTTTTGTCTTTTATAGAACTCAATATCCTTGTTTATGCTTCATAGGACTCGACATCCTCTACTTCCATGCTTTGAAAAAAAAGAACTTCAATGTCTGCATGTTTTCTCGGTTTCACTTCCTTGGTTCACCAGTTGCCCGGTCGAATAGTAGGATCGCTCAAACGAAATTAGTGTCCTTATCTTTACTTCCCTTTTATTTCCAATAAAAGATAAGTAAATAGGGGCAACTATCATACCCTAATTTCGCCCAAGGGCTATTATTTGCTAAATTTTTTATACTTGCTAGTCGAATTGAGCTGCTTGGCCCCAGTTGTCGTGCAATACGAAAGGTTTTTCGATGTTTCGGTAAGGAATGCAGAAAATACCCAAAAGGGAGGGCAAAAGGGTCATTTGGAAGCTTTTTCTAACCCCGTGCTCGCCTAGGCTAGCCTCTAGCTCACCTGGGCCACCAAATAACTTCATGGTGAAGTAACCAGCTTGCCTGGACGAGCTCAGCTTGCCTGGGTGAGCTGTCATGACCCCAAATGCCTTGTTTTGCTATAAATAGGTGTGAAGAGGGCTGAGAGAGAGGTTATAAGGTCCAGGGTGAAGGATTGGAGAGAAAGAAGAGAAAAGAAGAAGGAAGAGGAGAAAAATAAGCTAAGTCGTTGCCAAATTGCAACCGTAATCGTTCTTCATTCGTTCTTCGTTCTTCATCCGGTTAGTGTTTGTCTTTAAGGATTTGAACATGATTCATGGACCCTTAGGGGTCCTCTTTATTGTTTTGTGCATCTTCATCTCCTTCTCCTGTCATCGGTAATCGCTTTTCTTTTGTAAAATAAGTTTTAATCGATTGTAAATATTAGAATAGGTTTTTCCTTCTTTTGGGCCTTGTATTTTGGCCATTCTAGTAGTATAGGATTTTAGCCTTGTATTTCAGGGCATTTTGAGTAGTCTTTGTAGTAGGGACTTGTTTTTGTATTTTCATGTATTTTGTCAAGGAGGTGAGCATAGTTTTTAGATGGGTGTGTGTAGCTAACTTCTCAAGGAAGCTTCTCAAGGAGGTGAGCTTAGTTTTTAGATGGGTGTGTGTAGCTAAGCTCTAGCTTCTCGAGGAAGTTTTCTCGAAGAAGCTTCTCAAGGAAGTTTTCTCAAAGAAGCTTCTCAAGGAAGTTTTCTTAAGAAAGCTTCTCAAGGAAGCTACCTAGTCTATAAATAGAAGCATGTGTAACACTTGTTGTAACTTTGATGAATGAGAGTCTTGTGAGACACAACTCAAAGTTCAACTTCTCTCCCTTTTTCTTCCTTCAATTTCGTAACTAGGAAGTGATCCTAGATCGTTTCCCAACGAGCAGTGACAAACCAAATGTTCATAATATACTTGCAGTAACAGTAACGATTGGGGGGGGGTTTGATTGTTTGGTAATTAAAAAGCAGAACAAGTAAACTGGAATACGAAACTACTAATATTAAAAACGGGTTGTTTCCTCTGATTCAGAAGCCATTCTCTTATCCTGGGTTATGGAGAATTTGTCCCTAACAGTCAACCACTTAATCCAACCCTATTTCAATTTACTAAGCGAAAATCAACTTAGGGTTTTCAATACGTGATTAGGCACCACATACACCAGTTAGCCCTTCGTCCATTAAGCATGAACGCAAGTTAGGCTCAGAGGCAATTAATCGAACACGAAGCGTGCACTGATTAATATTCACGAATTTGGGATACTGGTGAAGGGAGAATTGCCAGGAAACCACATTACAAGCGAAACCTCAAAGAGAGTTGGGCTTCGTCCTCAAAAGGAAACAACACCAGAAAATCTAGCCTTCCATGGATTCAAACAGAAAACGCAATTGAAACATGAAGCAGAAACGTAAATGAACGGAAACGTAAATGAACAGAAATGTAAACGAACAGAAATGTAAAATGGAACAGAAACGTAAATGAGAGTAGAAGAAGAAGCAAGAACGAAATTGTAATTAGAAGCAGAAAACGTATAATTGCATTACGAACTCAGAAGCATCAAAACAGAAAAACGAAAACCCTAAAACAAAGCTCTGAATATTGAATAGCATAACAGAATGCCCTGCACGAATCCCAAGGCAGCTATTTAAAAAGAGTCACTCAAAGTCACTGGGCTCTATTACAATACTCTGGCCCAAAACGAAATAAACACTGAACAACCTAAAATAAAATTGCGAAATTTCCTAATTAGAAATTAACTAAGGTAAGCGCTGCTTTATTTGCCCTCTTCAAGTCCATAACCAAAATCCGGATTAAGCCCAATGTTTCATTAATTCCTGAAATTAGATTAAAAACATCAAATTAGCTAAATGAGCCCAAATAATAAAACTGCCTGATTAATTGACAATTAAGACCAATCAGTAATTAAAATGGTGCAAAAAGGGTTTAGAAAATAGAAGAAAATGATGGCACATCAGCCCCACCACAAAAACCATGATTATGAGGAGCCAAGACATTTATAGTAGCCAAGATGAGGCTACTACGTCACCTTCCTCTAGTGAAAGTGAAGAAGCAAAAGGGGAAGAATCTAGTGAAGAAATCTACCCCCAAGAAGAAGGACAACCTTTAATGGTTAAGGAGAAGTGTAAGGAGGTAAGTGTCTCCTCCAAGAGGTTAGTTAAGAAGGAAAGTCATTTTGAAATAAAGACAAATATTAAAGAAACTTCCCCTCTTAGACAACCTCCACATCTTCTCCTTTGTAAAAAGACACTTGTTAGCACTGCCACACCTCTTGGGCTTGAGGTTATTCCTCAAGTAAAGGAGTTGTTGGATGAGGGTTTGGTTCGTAAGAGCTTAAATCCTTGTGCTTTGTTGGTGCCCAAAATAGGTATTATTAGGCACCAAATCCCTACAATAAGTGATATGATGAATTTGTTGAGTGTTACAACCCTCTTTCGTAAAACCAGTCATGCACCCAACGTCTTTATGATTCATGTACATAGGGACTCATTAGGTAGGTTTGTTCTTATTTTTGGTTTTAATACAAACTTAGGTGCTCATATGGGACACCTTAGGTTTGTCGTATTTTTTTGTAGGAATAATCAACATAAAAATACAGAAAAAGGTACGCTTTATTGCATTACATTCCTTAATTTTTTAAATAGTGATCAAGGGGTTCCCACGGACCCTAAGAGAATAAAGGTCATTCCTGATTGGCCCACTCCACCAAGTATAAGGAAAATATGGGGCTACCATGACTTAACAAACTTTTACAAAAGGTTTGTCCCATATTTTTCTATACTTGTAGCACTACTCATTGAGTTGGTGAGGAACCATGTTCCCTCATGGGAAGATGTCCATGAAAGGAGTTTTCAGACCTTACCCTACTCTAACATACCCAACACCACTAATACATATGTTTTTATTCTTTTTACAGGTGTCGAGGGAAGGAGCCTAGAGTATGAAGAACCTCGGGATTTGAGGTCAAATCCTTTCCAAGGTGGAGGGGATGATGCAATCCTACCCCCCAAGGGTATTGGATAGAAGACTCCAAGAGGCTTGGGCTAGAGCTACTAAAGAAGGCCCTAGGGTTCTCATGAACCTTAGGGTAGATTTTTGAGCCCATGGGTCAAGGTTGGATCCACTTTTCTTTGTAAATATTAGAATAGGTTTTTCCTTCTTTTGGGCCTTGTATTTTGGCCATTCTAGTAGTATAGGGTTTTAGCCTTGTATTTCAGGGAATGTTGAGTAGTTTTTGTAGTAGGGACTTTTTTTTTGTATTTTCATGTATTTTGTCAAGGAGGTGAGCTTAGTTTTTAGATGGGTGTGTGTAGCTAACTTCTCAAGGAAGCTTCTCAAGGAGGTGAGCTTAGTTTTTAGATGAGTGTGTGTAGCTAAGCTCTAGCTTCTCAAGGAAGTTTTCTCAAAGAAGCTTCTCAAGGAAGTTTTCTTAAGAAAGCTTCTCAAGGAAGCTACCTAGTCTATAAATAGAAGCATGTGCAACACTTGTTGTAACTTTGATGAATGAGAGTCTTGTGAGACACAACTCAAAGTTCAACTTCTCTCCCTTTTTCTTCCTTCAATTTCGTGCTCCCCCCTCTCTCTTTCTCTCCCTCTTTCTTTTCCTCCATTGAAGCATCCTCTCCAAGCTTCTTATCCAAGGCTCATCTTGGTGGTGAAGCTCCTTCTTCCATGGCTTATTCCCTAATGGATGGCGCAGCCTCTTACCTCTTCTCCTTTGTCTTCCGCTGCATCTCCATGGTGGAAAATCACCATTAAAGTACCTCATTGAAGCTCAAAGATCCAACCTCCATAGAAGCTCCACAAGCAAGCTTCCATCAAAGCAACCTTTTCAAGGTCTACAAAAGTAAATCCCATTTTGTCTTTATGTACTCCAGTATTTCCATTAACCCACAAACATTTGAAAATAGCCACTCTAAATTCACAGTAATCAAGCTCCCAATTTTCTTCAATCACTCCATAGTAAGGCATGGACGCTTGAACTAGATTGTTATCAAAAACACTACAAAAGTGATCTGAATGACCATCAACACTAACCCCGCTATTCTGCACACTACTGTTTGCATCTTGTGACTTTGTGTAGAAAAAATAGTGATTGATATCGTATCCCTTCCAAGTTGGAACATTTAGATTTGGACCAACAGCTAACAATCTTAATGTCTTTGAAGCACTATCATCTGCCAAGATTGTTTCTCTAAACCAACTGATCAAAGTTCTATTGTGTTGTTGCAACAACCTCATCTTGTTCATTTTTGGATGAGTAGCGGTGACATGTTTTTTGTCAGCATCTATGTATAGGATCACCTCTGTTGTGTTGTTCAATACGTATAAATGAGCTTGTGACAACTACTGGCGACCCCATGGTTACAACATTGAATCCTCGTGTACCCCTACCTTCAATGTTGTAGTCATGATGACTTTCAGGAACCCCAACTGGTTTAGCGGTATTAATATATTCTAAACAAAATTCAATAGCTTCTTCAGCAACATATTTTTCAACAATGTTTGCTTCTGGTCGATATTGATTCTTTTTATATCCTTTCAACACCTTCATGTACTGCTCAACAGGATACATCCAACGTAAAAAGACCGGGCAACAAAACCAAATCTCCCGCACAAGGTGAACTATTAAGTGAATCATGATGTCAATAAATGACGACGGAAAATACATCTCCAATTCACAAAGGATGATGGAAGCCTCATTCTTCAAGTTATCCAACTGTTGAGGGTCAATAACCTTGCTACAGATAGCATTAAAGAAAAAACACAAGCGACATATGACAAACCTAACTTTTTCAGGCAAGATACCACGAATGGCCACTGGCAACAATTGTTTCATTAACACATGACAATCATGAGATTTCAAAACAACCACTTCAAATCCTTAACTGACACAAGGCTCTTAATATTTGAAGAGTATCATTGTGGCACTTTAAGATTTTTAAGACAATGACAAAAACTTTTCTTCTCTGCCATTGACATTGTGTGCCATGTTGGGGGCAAATACGTTTGATCACCTCGTGCAACTGGATGTAGCTGGTCTTGTATACCCATGTCAACCAAATCTTGACAACATTTCAAACCATCCTTTGTCTTGCCCTTAATGTTAAGAAGGGTGTCAATCAAACTATCACACACATTTTTCTCGACATGCATGACGTCTAGACAATGTCATACATGTAGATCACACTAATAAGGAAGATGAAAAAATATTGACCTTTTCTTCCAAATTTTATTCCTAGATGCATCCTTTTTTTGTGTCTTACCAAAGATAGTATCGATTTCTTTCACCCGATCATACACTTCGCATCCACCTAAGGGTTTAGGCACACTTTCAACCTCATTGTGTCCATTAAATGCTTTCTTCAATCACTGATACGGGTGAAAAGGTTTTAAAAATCTCCGGTGCCTTGTGTATACTGTCTTCTTTCCATATTTAAGTTGAATGTAACTGGTGTCTTTCTCACAAATAGGACATGCATGGTGTCCTTTCACGCTATATCTACTCAAATTCTCATAAGCTGGAAAGTCATTTATGGTGTAAAATATCATTACACGTAACCTGAACCTTTGTTGAACACTCGGATCATAGACATCAACCCCTTCAACCCACAATTTTCTCAAGTCTTCAATCAGGGGAATCAAGGGAGTCAAATAGACATTAATATCATTTCCTAGATTTCTTTGACCTGATATCATCATAGACAACATAATGTATTTTCGCTTCATGCACAACCAAGAATGAAGGTTGTAACTCATTAGCAAAACAGGCCATGAACTATGGTTGGTGCTCAAGTTTTCGAAGGGATTCATTCCGTTTGAAGCAAGAGCAAGCCTTAGGTTTTTGGGATCTTGTCCAAATTTTGGATACAACCGATCAATTTTCTCCCATTATGGAGAATCAGCTAGATGTCAGAAGAAACCATCAACTATTTTACCATCTGCATGCCATCAAAGGTATTTTGCATCTTCCACATTAGCAAACAATCTCTTAAACCTTGGTATTATTGGAAGATACCAACAAACCTTTGTTGGACGATTGTTTTTGTGATTCCATCATCATTGCATTGGTCATTGTTCAGTTTGTATCGTGATACGCCACATGTTGGGCAATTGTGCATTTCCGCAAACTGATTTCTATACAAAATATAGTCATTAGGGCATGCATGAATTTTCTGGTACTCCATACCCACGGGACATAATATTTTGTTTGTCTCATAATGACTCTTGGGTAAACATGTTGTCCTTAGGAAGCATAGTTTTCAACAACACAAGCAAGTCAATGAAGCTTTTGTCACTCCACCCAAATTTGGCCTTCAAGTTCACCAAACCTAACACCGCTGATAATCGAGTGAGGAATGTCCATCCCAAATACAAAGGCATCTTCGAATCTGTTTCTAATTTGTCATAATAACTTGCATGAGCTTGTTGAAAACCCTCTTGCCCAAGATTGTGTATCATGTCTTCCATACGATTTGTTGTTTGTGCATCATTTGACTCAGTGTCAGGGGCAGTTGACATTTGTGTCAATTCACCATGCCATATCCAATTTGTGTAAGTCGGACTGAAGCCTTCATATATAAGATGTGCTCTAATGTCATTCACTGACTTACGTCTCCCATTGACACATTTAACACAAGGACATAAATATTTTCCACCTAGCGCTGATCCATTTTCTTGCGCAAAATGCAAGAAACTTTCAACCCCGTTCTGATACTCATCACTTATGCGCGGTGCTTTTATCCAACTTCAATCCATGTTTTTTAGCCTGTCATACCGGCTACATTATCATATATGCATGAAAATCTCACTTTTTTCATATAAAGGTAAGGCCCTATCCCATTCAGGAACATGATTTTTTACTTCATTCACCCGTACAGGTTAAGTATGTTATGATCAATTTGATGAAATTTCAGCAGCATTTCGCATTGGTCTCCAAGTACATGAAATGAAAGCGGACACATCAGGTGACCACGATCAAGTATGCACCCAGAGAACAAAGCAATATGGAGACCACTGAAATTTCATAAAATCTAATACTACATACTTAACCTATGACTATGAATGAAGTAAAAAAAAGTGTTCCCAAACTGTCCAAACAGACAATTCAAGATTCAAAACAATGATTAATCCAAACTGTCTGTATTAATTACTATATTGAACCTCAAACGGGAAACTAAGGTTCACTCATAATGCATAAAATTCTAATAATAAACAAAATTCATATATTAAGACAATTCTAAGTAACAATTAAGGGGGATACCAACATACATACCTGCAATGCAGTGATGGTAGGTTAAAAATTGTATGAAAGTATCTTCACTAAAGCAACAAGAAGATAAACACGGGTTAACTTCCAATGCCTCTCAAAAAGTATTACCTATAACCAATACATCGCAAAATTTGTAAGTGACAAACTTAAGAAGTAATTTTGAATACAATCAAGAAGCTATATACGGATTGACAGAGGTTTTAAGGGAGCAAATAAAGAATGCATGTCTACTTGCTAATCTTGGTTGTTATCCAACTTCTGTTCAACTTCCTCTTGTCCCATTTATAAAGGTCGGCATGCTTACTTTGCACTACACAATGCATATGTAAAAGAACTGAATTTTCCTTTCAAGAAAATGGCATGTGATTAAAATGCTAAAATTAATATAAAATTGTGTTATAAATTTGTGATGATTCTGTTCTGGGACTGTAACTTGTATCTACTAGCTTTGGCTTTGCATTGGCTTCAAATTTATGGTCAAGGCTGTTAAGCTTTATGTACTTTTCACTTTAACCAGATTTCTCAGCTGTAAGCTTGACTTAAGTACTCAAGATGCTAGATCAAAGATCTGTATTATAAAGGATTCTACTTTAGCTACTTCTTTTTGGCCCATGAAGTTAGCTAATGATAACCCCCTACACAAACCATATGTTATTATTTGGGCTTGACTAGCTTTATAAAAATGAAAATTAGGCTTAAACACTAGGACCCAAAAAATGAAAGTTCTAACATTTGAGTTGTTTCTAAGTTGGTTTTCTTCGGGTGGCATTCATTAGCAGCAAGTGGTTTGACTCTTACGAGTTTTTTCAACACTCAAAAGAACCAACACTTGTGACCCGTTCTTCCCTCTTCTTATCTTTCTAACATCTAAGGCTGATAAAGTTGAACAGTTTACATGTTTTGTTTCTTGTTGTTGTCTATTTTTTACTGTTGATAAATTCACTTTTTCATAGGGTTTCTATGTTTTTGTTTGTTGTCAAACTTAGATACTATGAGTTGAATTTGGTTTAATTTAATTTCATTTGATTTTTATTTGGCATGCATAGTTTTTTTTTGTTTTTCCAATATAAAAGAAAACCATTCAACTATGAAGGCTTTCAAGTTTCAATGTTTGATTGTGGCTGCTTGATGGACCATGGCTGTGACTGATTCTCTATGTGCAAAACCAAAACTCCTAAAACCCCTTAATATTTTAAACATAATTCAAGCTCTTTTTTCTGAAGATATATGTTGATTTCTATCTAGTTACAATTATATTGGGATTTGTTGTTTTAGAGAAAGCAACGAGGTCTTATAATTAAATCTGATGCTGAAGATTGAGGAACTTAAAGTTTGAAGTTTGAGGAGTGTTTGTGATTACAAAGAATATGGATCAAAATAGGGATGAAAGCTGGAGGGAATTAGTGAAGAAGATGCTCCTCCTGGTGCTTCCATACCTGATGATGCTTCTAATCTTGATTACTCTATAGCTATACAATATGTTGGTCCACCAGTTTCATATGAAGTACCAAGAGTTGAGCCTTTTGATGCAAACTCAAGAGCAATTCCCACTGCTCAACCACTCTCTAGATCACAAAGATCAAATACTCACGGGGGGCATATGGTGATTGAACCAATCCCTCTACTGGTGTCTCATATTGCTAGCGTAACAAGCTCTCCTAATCAAAGTCCAAGGGTGTCAGGAAGTTCAGATTCTATGGTTTCTGTCTTACACAACCCAGATCTTTATTCTGCATCACCTTCGGCTTCGCCTTCTTCAATTCATAATCTTCTAAGCAATCCTCATAAGCCAGGTAATGAAGTGAAGAGGGCCTCGGTTGCCACTTTTAATACTATTGATAGACCTCAGAGGAAGGAGGTGGAGGTTGTGAAGCCAGTTTGAACGAAAGGAAGAAAAAGAAAATAAGAGTTTGTTACAGGTGTGGAAAAAGGAAGTGGGAAACTAAGGAGTCTTGCATAGTTTGTAATGCCAAGTATTGTAGCAACTGTGTGCTTAGAGCAATGGGATATGTGCCTGAAGGACGCAAATGTGTAACATGCATTTGTTAGCCAATTGATGAATAGAGGAGACTGAAATTGGGTAGATATTCAAGGGTGTTGTCCCGAATGTTAAGTGTAGAAGCAAGCTTCATGATGATGAATCAAGACTGATTCAAGGAGTTTTGATGATAACAAAGATGATGACAAAAAGCCCAAGAGAATGAGTTCAAGATTGAAGAACACTTCAAGAATCAAGAGAAATTTAATTTCAAGATTCAAGAATCAAGTTTCAAGAATCAAGAATCAAGAATAATCAAGTTGAAGATTCAAGAATCAAGAAAAGACTCAATCAAGATAAGTACTAAAAAGTTTTTTTTTCAAAACATTGAGTAGCACATAAATTTTTCACAAAACCTTTTACCAAAGAGTTTTTACTCTCTTGTAATCGATTACCAGTAGCAAAGATTGTTTTCAAAAAGCTTTCAACTGAATTTTCAACGTTCCAATTGATTTCAAAATGGTGTAATCGATTACAATTATTTGGTAATCGATTACCAGTATGTTTGAACGTTAAAATTCAAATTCAATTATGAAGAGTCACATCCTTTCACTAAAATTCTTTGTGTAATTGATTACAATGATTAGGTAATCGATTACCAGTGATCGGTTTTGAATAAAAATCAAAAGATATAACTCTTCCAATGGTTTTCAAATTTTTCTAAAGGTTATAACTCTTCTAATGGTTTTCTTGACCAGACATGAAGAATCTATAAAAGTAAGACCTTGACTTGCATTTTAGATTCATTCATAACAATTATTACAATCCTTTACAATTTTTGAATCTCTTTGAACATCTTCTTCTTCTTCTTCCTTTGCCAAAAACTTTCTAAAGTTTTCTGGTTTTCTAAACCTTGAAAACAAAACTGTGCTATTCATCTTTTTCATTCCCTTCTCCCTTTGCCAAAAAGAATTCGCCAAGGACTAACCGCCTAAATTCTTTTTGTGTCTCTCTTCTCCCTTTTCCAAAAGAACGAAGGACTAACCGCCTGAATTCTTTTGTGTCTCCCTTCTCCCTTGTCAAAGAATTCAAAACGACCAAGTCTGAGAATTCTTTTGATTCTTCCTTTTCCCATAAACAAAAGATTTCAAAGGACTAACCGCCTAAGAATTCTTTTGTTTCCCCATTCACAAAGTTTCAAAGGACTAACCGCCTGAGAACTTTGTCTTAACACATTGGAGGGTACATCCTTTGTGGTACAAGTAGAGGGTACATCTACTTGGGTTGTTGTGACTGAGAACAAGAGAGGGTACATCTCTTGTGGATCAGTTCTAGTGGAGGGTACATCCACTAGGTTGTTCAAAGAGAACAAGGGAGGGTACATCCCTTGTGGATCTTTGCTTGTAAAGGAATTTACAAGGTTGAAAAGAAATCTCAAGGACCGCAGGTCGCTTGGGGACTAGATGTAGGCACGGGTTGTTGCCGAACCATTATAAAACTCTTGTGTGTTTGTCTTCTTCTTCCTTACTCTTTAATTTCCATTGTGCACTTTAATTATCGCTTTTACTTTTGGTTAAGTTTATATTTTTGTTCTTTACTTTCTTAACAACATAGTAAAAGCCTAAGAAGGGTAAATTTTAATTAGTAAAGGTTCATTAATAATTAATTCAACCCCCCCTTCTTAATTATTCCGAGGCCACTTGATCCAACATTAAGCCCTCTAGAAGTCAAGCAAATTATGAAAGCAGAGAAATAATGTTGTGCTAATCAGCTTCGGCCGGAACAACTGATTGTCAATGGATTGCCCTTGAAGCCAGACGAGATGGCAGAATTACTTAGATGCCCTTTGCCTCCGCATAAGTTGAAGCCTGGTAGATATTGGTATGACAAAGAATCTGGTCTCTGAGGAAAGGTGATGATTTGTGCTTTATTACTAAGAATATTTCTGCTTCATTTTTTCATTGTACAAAGTATTATTTTTCTGTTTAGTATAGGATGGAATGTTGGAAATTTTATTTTCAAATTTACAAAGTGACTAGTCAAGATGTTATATTTCCATTTTCCCAGCATATTAAAAGTTTTATTTTCAAATTCATCAAGTTAACTTATCTAAATTCTATATTTCCATTTGTAATTAGATGACATGATTTAACTTATGTTCTTCTTCATTTAATAGGAGGGGGAGAAACCTAACAGAATCATAAGTTCAAACTTGAATTTCACTGGGAAACTTAGCCTTGATGCTAGTAATGGAAACACCGAGGTTTACATGAATGGTCGAGAGATCATAGAACTTGAATTGAGGGTACTCAAGGTAAGCTTTTATCCTTGTTTAAATATTATCCATATGTAAGACTCGGGTCTGCCACCAGATGGTTCAAGATATCAACAACACAGGCTGTAGCTATTTCCCAAAGCTCGGAGGATTTTGGAAAATGATAAAATATTCTTATATGATAACACAAAAAGTGATGTGAACCTTACGGGGCACGGATCGCTTGATACAGGCTGTAGAGTTTTTGGTTGACGCCACTTCCAGTGAAGGAAGATAAGTCAGGGTAGACGCCACTTCCGATGAAGGAAGATAAGTCTGGGTAGACGCCACAAGGATTACCTTGATAAGTCTGATATTGGTTCAACAAGGAACCCAGAGAGAAACTCTCACCCAATTTTATCAAAATGCCAAAAGTTTTTTTTTATTGAAAATAAAAACCAATACTTATAGTGTATCTGAACAAAAAGATAAAAATAGACATGGGCCTTCTAAACAGTTTGGGCCAAAATTACAATAAATAAAAATTATAACTAAATAGAACATATTTATTATGGGCCTTCAAATTAATCTGGGCCTTCAGCATCAATTAATAGTCTTGATAGTGTCTCTGCCTCTGGGCCTTCATCCTTCTCCACTTGAGCCTTCATCCTTCTCCACTTGGGGGCTTTGTCCTTCTCCACTTGGGCCTTCGTCCTTCTCCACTTGGGCCTTTAGCCTGTATTTGGCCAGTTTCATGATTCTCATCATTCCCTCCTTCTTGGAAAACATTTGTCCTCAAATGTTCAGGATCATCACCGTGTTCAAGTACCACTTCCTTCCTTTTCTTGTGGGCTTGCTTGACATAGCTTTCATTCTTCTTTGCAATTTGCACCTTCACTTGGTCATACAATCTTTTCACATACTCAACTTTGGCATGTGCATCCTTACGTTGAGTCTCTTGGGGATTGCTTTTGTAAGTTGGCCTGTTAGGCAATGAAGCTCCGGGGAGGAGATCAACTTGATGTTCTATGCCTCTTGAAGGTGGTAGTCCATGAGGAATCTCCTTAGGAAAGACATTTTTAAATTCCTGCAATAATGGTTGAACACTAGGAGAAATAGAAATAGTAAACTCATTAGAATTATCAGTAGAAATTTTACTGTCTTTGCAATACTGTAGATTGAGTGGTTCATGAGCAGGTAACACTTTCCTCACTTCACTCGCCTCTGCAAAATAATTAAATTTTCTCTCAAGTGTATCACTCTCTCTCTTATGTGTATCACTCTTTTCCTCGGGTGTATCACTCTTCTTTTTCATATTCCTTTGTGGTGCCTCACTATTTTCTTTCTCTTGTTCTCTCTTTTCTCTCATTCTGATTTGGTCATCACACACTTCTCTAGGGGATAGAGGTTTAAGAGTAAACGAGGAAGATTTGGCTATTCGTCTGTAGGGCTTTTCTTTGTTACGGTTCAACAAACGTTGCATTTGTGTAGTCCATGTGTCCAGAAATAAGCGTTGAGATTCATCCAGTTGATGATATACACCACCATTGTCACCAGCTCTTGCCATGATTAAGGAACAAAGAATTTTGCAGTAAATTAAAAAAAATTCAGGACCTCACCACACTCTTCTCACGTGTTTCTCTCTTTAATGGTAGTTCACTCGTGTTTGATGCTCTCAATATAGGCTTTTGTGTGATGTTTTCACTCTTGCCTTTTACCACTCACTCCCTCTTAAGTTCCTGGATGGATCGAATTAGACACACAAGGTAATATAAAATAAAAGGAAAGACAATATAATTATCAGAGTAACAGATTTGATTTGGGATAACAACTTGGACTTGATTTGGATAGCAGATTGGATTTGATTTGGATAACAGATTAGATTTGGATAACAAATCTGATTTGGATGAAAAAATTGATTTGATTTGATTTGGATAATAGATCAGATTTGGATAACAAATTAGATTTAATTTGGATAACAGATATGATAACAAATAAGATAACAGATAGGATAACAGATAAGATAACAGATATGACAAGTAAACTTCAAATGCTCATAACTTTTGCTACCGTTTGAGGCCCACTATATATCAAAACGCTCAGAATTCAGAGGAGAATCTAGATAAGGGGATTTGGTACACGATTTTCTGCCAAAAAAAAACCTCTAACTGCCTCAATTTCGTGTTGAAAGATCAAACACCCACTTTCTCTTTTTTCTCTTTCTTCTTTTCTTCTCTTTTTTTTTTCTTCAAAATTTCTGCAACTTTTTTTTTTTTTACTTGAAACAGAACCCAAACAATTTTTTTTTTTACGACACAAAGTCTGAAAGACACTAGAAACAAGAACAACAACAAGAACACAAACGTGACAAGAACAAGAACGAAACAAAGACACAAACAAGAACGCAACAAGACGCAAACAAGAAAAACAAATAACAGAACAAGGACAAAACACGAACCTGGACAAATTACAAAGAAAAATAATAGGATAAGATAGAACCTGTATCAAGAGCCGAAGCTCTGATACCAGATGATGTGAACCTTACGGGGCACGGATCGCTTGATACAGGCTGTAGAGTTTTTGGTTGACGCCACTTCCAGTGAAGGAAGATAAGTCAGGGTAGATGCCACTTTCGATGAAGGAAGATAAGTCTGGGTAGACGCCACAAGGATTACCTTGATAAGTCTGATATTGGTTCAACAAGGAACCCAGAGAGAAACTCTCACCCAATTTTATCAAAATGCCAAAAGTTTTTTTTTATTGAAAATAAAAACCAATACTTATAGTGTATCTGAACAAAAAGATAAAAATAGACATGGGCCTTCTAAACAGTTTGGGCCAAAATTACAATAAATAAAAATTATAACTAAATAGAACATATTTATTATGGGCCTTCAAATTAATCTGGGCCTTCAGCATCAATTAATAGTCTTGATAGTGTCTCTGCCTCTGGGCCTTCATCCTTCTCCACTTGAGCCTTCATCCTTCTCCACTTGGGGGCTTTGTCCTTCTCCACTTGGGCCTTCGTCCTTCTCCACTTGGGCCTTTAGCCTGTATTTGGCCAGTTTCATGATTCTCATCAAAAAGGATAATAACAAAACATCTCTGGATGATCCATAAGGACAATAGTATAACATTTACAACTTGCCTATAATTGTGCATGATGATCCCTTTTAATCTTTGGATGATCATTATCATTATCATAGTATCATGGGATTATGGTATTACTAATAATAACCTTTTTCTTTGAATTTTCAGCTGGCAAATGTATAGTGCCCACGTGATACACACTTTTTGGTTTATGATGATGGTCGTTATGAGGAGGAAGGTCAAAATAATATCAGAGGAAACATTTGGGAGAAGGTATTGGCTGACTGAATATTTCTTGAAGGAAATATCTGACATCATATGAGCATGTAGAATATCAATGAAAGAAATGTTTACTTTTTCCTTGATAGGCCTCAACAAGATTTGTATGTGCCTTATTCTCTCTACCTTTTCCCCATGGTCAGCCTCATGGGAAAAAGGATGAAACTAGTCACCATACCATAGTTCCTAATTATGTGGAACAAAAAAAAGCTCAGAAGCTTCTTCTTGGAATTCAAGGATCTGGTACTAGCACTATATTTAAGCAGGTATGGATTTTATTTCAAATATTTAGACGTATGTTTATGGTAAATACTTTTGAGATAAGCAATTAAGTTGCACCATTTGATTTTGAAACCCCAAAAAGATTTGACAATCACTACTTCATAAACATTCTTGAAGGGAAAGGCTTGTTAGGTTCTGATAATGTTCTTATCAACCATGACTTACATGGAAAGATTACAGAGCAAGTGTGGGCTTATGCCTCTAATGTAAAACTTTTGTTTGCTTCATTTGCTAAATCTATGATTAAGATGGGAAACATCAATGTTCTTACAAGAAATGAGGGGGAAATTAGGAGGAATTGTAGGTTTGTCAATGCTTAGTTGTTATGTAGTGCATATGGGTTGTAATAATTAATTGATTCAGACCTAATCTTACTACTTGCAATTGAGAATATAGATTATATATGAAATTGATCACCTAACAAATGGAAGAAGCAAATGTTTATATATTTTGGCAACTATACTAAATTGGCATCAATATTAGGGTCCTAACATGGTTGCTAGAAAGAATGAAGTTCCATTAAATAGTTGTAATCATAATGTCATTCTACACAATTCCCTTATTGCATACCTTTTGGTGTTTCACACAATGTAGTTTGTGGCTCAAATTAATATTCCATTTATGCTTAATCTGCTACTGAACTTGCTGGAATTTGTAGTGGATGCCTGGCTTAATTGTTGAGTTCTTCCTATAGGTCTGGTTCCCCCGGCATGGAAGATATTGAAGCCTTTTCTGCAACAAATAGAGCAAAATTAGATGAAGCAGAACTTGCCAAATATGTTCTTGACTAAGCACCAATTATGAAGAACTCTTCTATCCTATTAGTTTCATGTCTGGCTTAATCAAATCCACAAACAGCTATGGACAATTTTTTATGGACATGCACAGATCTAGGTTTTGAGGTTAGGGGGCAGTTGCTCCCCAAGATTTTTATTTTTTTTAATATGTATAACTGCATGCATATAAACTGCATGAATAGATAATTAGAACAATTAGCACATCCACTACTCATGTTCTAACTAGTTCGTGTGAAATGTAAAGCAGAAAACAAATTAAGAGATGTGAGTGGATCTAGAGACATTGGATTGTTTCAGCTTAACCAATGGTCTTGAACTCGAGTTATACATATGTTGTTCAATGAGAGTTTTGTTGTCCATAACAATGATTCTATCCAATTCAGCTTGTCTCCTATGGAAAATACATTTGGTTCAACCAATATATTTGTGACATACATTGCAATTTTCCCCAAGGGTGTGTTTGACAATAAGATTAAGATCATTTTATGATTCCTATCTATAAGCTCGAGTCAAATATCATCTCATAATCCAAATATAGATTAGACAATGAATGAGTCTCTTGCAAAGTATTCACTACTACAATTTTTACATATAACATCGGACGGTTAACATCGGTTATTCACAAAACCGATGTTAACAAAAGCGCGGTGGCATTTTTGTAAATAAGTAGACTTAGTTAACATCGGTTTTTCCGAAACCGATGTTAACTAGTCGATATTAATATCGGTTATTTTAATAACCGATGTTACTATGGAGTAGTTAACATCGGTTTTGGAAAAACCGATGTTAGTATGCCGTTGTTAACATCGGTTTTGTAAAAACCGATGTTATCGAGTTGATGTTAACATCGGTTTTTATGTAGTTGATGTTAACATCAGTTATTTTTAAAAAACTGATGTTGTTATCATTATATATTAAACTTCTGAAATTGCACAACCCGCGCGCTTGAACCCTATCGTTCTTCTTCTTTCTCCTTCTGCCTGAGTTCGTCTTTGTCTCAAACTGGCCTGCGCTTCCGTTACTGCAACCACATTGTGGAGATTGTGTTTGTGGAGATCATCTCTGCCACTTATTGATTGAGGTACGTCCTTTCATTTTAACATTAGGCATTCATCGTTTTAACATTTGCTCACTTTCGTAGGTCGAAGAAAACTAGGAAAGGAAAGAGTCCCGGAAAGGGTACTCCCAGGGCGTTCTTGTTGTTTCTCCTTCTTCTTGAGTTCGTGTTTGTCACAAACTGGGCTGCGCTTCCGTGACTGCAACCACATTGTCAAGTTCGTGTTTGTGGAGTTCGTGTCTGACACTTACCTTTTGAGGTACGTCCTTTGGTTTTAACATTAGGCGTTCCTCGTTTGAACATTTGCTCACTTTCGCAGGTCGAAGAAAACTAGGAAAAAATCGAGTCCCAGAAAGGGTGGGATTTGATTTTGGAAGTCCATTGTGCTTGGCTTTAAGACTCCCAGGGAAGCCATTGAAGGTATGCCTCTATTGTATGTTAATGATGAAAATCCATTGTTCAATGGCCTGTCTCTGTTGTGATGTTTCGAAACCCTAGTTAGACTAACTAATATGATTGATATTTGAGTAAGCTGAGACTAGGCAATATGATTATTTTTCCAAACAATATGTTTTTGTTACCCGTTCATGTTTCTGTGAATTTGGAGATTTAAATTAGACTAAGACGATACTAAGTCATTATAGTTGCTTACAAGTGCTATGATCTATGAGATCTGGATTTGGCATTGTTTACCTTCCAATTGGGTGTTATTCTTTTCTCCCTAGATTGGATTTTACTCGATTCATTCCCTTATTCTATTTTTTTTACTGTATTTGTTTGCTGTACTTTTTCAATTGGGGTGTTTGGTTTTATTTTACTTCAGTTTTTGCAAAAGCTTGGTCTACTCATGCTAGTTCTCGTTTATTGTAATGCACAAAAGGTTAATCGTAACTGAATCTGTAGTGATTTAGCTTCTTCTTGGTTTTCTAGTTTGTACTTTTGGACTCACCCCCCAAAGAAATGTCTGAGTTTTATTGCATTTTGGTTGACCATGAAGATTTGTGACTCAGGTTCCTAATACAAAATGATAACACGATTGAGGATTAGCATTTTTCTCCCCTCAATTTTCTGAATGGATTCATCATTTATGCAGTTGATCCTTTCTCTTATAAGTTGCTTATTTTGGGAAGGATAGGGTATTGCAAGGCATATGAAGCCTTTTGATTTATATTCCATTCATGGAAATACCCTTTATTGTTGGATACACTATATAGTGTCCCGGTGTCTTTGGGATATGGCATTGCTTTTTAGTTTTTACATTGGTTTTGATTGTGTTTTTGGGAATCAGTCATTTAGATTAGGATCTTCTTCTCTAGTGCCTTAATTTGGTAAAAATCAGGCCCCGAGATATTACACAGAGGGTTTCAGGGGCAAAGCTTTGATTTACATATTGAATTTCATCCAAATTTTTGACAAGTCATTGTTACTTCCATCAATATTGATATTGTATCATGCTTAATTATATGCATTTGCTTATTCTGATCATTGTGTGTTGTGTGATTATTTCTTCCATCTCAGGTGCACCATGATATGACTTTACCCTTGTCACATTATTTCATATATACTGGCCATAATTCCTATTTAACTGGGAATCAGCGGAGCAGCGACTACAGTGACGTCCCCATCATAAATGCACTGAAGAAAGGTGTGCGGGTGATTGAATTAGACATATGGCTCAATTTGGAAAGTAAATTTTTTATTAAATATATTTAAGTACAAAAAATATCTTAATGGGAGCAATCATCTCCTTAGAGCTTTATGTGGATTCGTCCATGCAGGTACATGATTCCTATTTGTTGTGAGAGTGAAATGATGGGCAGCAACAGCAAGTGAGGTGAGTTTATATTTCCTTTTTTTTTTGTCTTTATCTTTGTTAGTTTGTTATATATTTTATATTTTATATGTTTGAGTTTTAAATGTGTAAAAAATAGAAATAGAAAGGTCTGTTGATTGCTTATTAAATACAAAGTAGGATATTTTGCTTGTAGAGTTAAATTATCCCCCAGCCACACAATAGATAGGCTTCTTTGCTTCCATTTTGCCCCCCATAGATAGTAAATAGATAGGTAAGGCTGATAAAACTGAATTAATGAGAGTGATTCTGCCCCCCCCCCCCCCCCACAGATAGGCTTCTTTGCTTCCATTTTGCAAGTTTGGCTTCAAACTTCCTTATAATAGGTTGTTTGTGATTATTAGCCAACTCCCACACACCATCCATGAAGATACCTTGAATAGCATTTTTTTCTTCTTCTATGATTGATCAATCTATGGAAATAGGTAGAGTTGTTGTCCCCTTCTTTTAACCACTTAACTCTAGCCTTTTGTCTCAACATAGATTCATATGCATAAGTTGCCTCCCACAATTAGACTTGAAGGGATTTCTTAAGATTCACTTCCACTTGGGATAGAGGTTTGTCATTTAATCCATTCTCCAAAGCATTCAACTCCTTTTTAATATTATTAACTTTTCTAGCATTAGCTTCACCATTTGATAAGCTCCACTGCTTTAAACACTGTTTAAGGAGTTTTATTTTGTGATTCAGAACATATCCTCCCCATCCTGGAGGGTGATAATTGCCCCATTGCTATTGCACTAGTTGCTGAAAGCCCTTATCCTTCAACCACCAATCCATAACCTTAAAAGGTTTTGGCCCCCAATCTATGTTCTTTGACTTCAATAGGATGGGGCAGTGATAAGAGTAGTCCCTGTCAAGCACGAACTGAGTAGAATCAGGCCAATGCACCAGCCAATCATCTGATAAGATGAACCTATCCAATCTACTCATAACACTGCCATTAGGTCTACACCAAGTGAATCTTCTCCCAACAGACCTAACATCCTCTAAAGCCATGTCTGAAATCCAAGAATTGAATTCAGAAATACTAGGGTCAACACCCACTGACTGAGCTGAGCTCACTCTCTCATCTTGGTGCCTTATAGAGTTGAAGTCACCTAATACACACCAGAGGCCTGCTTGAGAAGTTGTCTTGAACTGAAGGATCTCATCCCATTGCTGTCTCTTTCTTTGTAAATCGCATGGGGCATAAACATTGATTATGGAAGCCCTCTTATTGTCTTTAATCCGCAGCCCTTCCAATAGAATAAAACCTCTCCCCACTACCTTTCTGTCAACTAAAAAAGAATCATTATTCCATATACATAGGAGGCCACCAGCAGCATTAATTGCAGGTGCATACTCCGAAGAAGCATTACAGTCAGCCCATAAATACTGACATAGTCTTCTATCAATAGACTCCATTTTTGTTTCTTGGATGCAAAGAACATCAACATTGTTTGTAAAGTCAACTTTCTAATGGCTGACCTTTTGACACCACCACCCAGCCCTCTAGAATTAAAAGATAAAAGGACCTGTTATTTGCTTTTCTCCCTCCATAATACCAGCTTTGGCACCAGACAAGACCACCAAGCCTTTTTGCTTATGATCCATTTCTGCCACCTCGATAACTTCTTCTTTCTGCTCCTCCGCTGCACCCCTTGGGCTCAGACTAGCTTTTTCCATTTCCATGTCTACACAGCTCCCACTGCACCCCTTGTTTACCTACAATCAGATTATGTGGTACCTTTTGTTTATGCCCCCCCTCCCCCCAGTTAGTGGATGGTTATTGAACAAATCTCAATATAGAATCCAATTAGTAATTGCAGTAAACAAAAGGACAAGAACCCATTTTTCGTTTTGGGATTGTCTTCTAACGAAATGCTTGTCCTTGAATGAATTCAATAAAAACAGAAGCATTTGGGGAAATGACAAAATGCTTGTCCAGGACTAAATTGAACCAAAATCCCAAAGTTCGAGTCAAGTATGATAGTGATGGAAGCTTGCTTGTGGAGCTTCTATGGAGGCTGGATCTTTGAGCTTCAATGAGGTCCTTCAATGGTGATTTTTCACCATGGAGATGCAGCGGAAGGCAAAGGAGAAGAGGATAGGGGAGGCACCATCCACTAGCGAATAAGCCAAGGAAGAAGGAGCTTCACCACCAAGAATTGCCTTGGATAAGAAGCTTGAAGAGGATGCTTTAATGGAGGAAAAGAAAGACAGAAGGGGGGAGCACGAAATTGAAGGAATAAAAGAAGGAAAGAAGTGGAACTTTGAAGTGTATCTCATAAGACTTTCATTCATCAAAGTTACAACAAGTGTTACACATGCTTCTATTTATAGACTAGGTAGCTTCCTTGAGAAGCTTTCTTAAGAAAACTTCCTTGAGAAGCTTTCTTAAGAAAACTTCCTTGAGAAGTTTCTTTGAGAAAACTTCCTTGAGAAGCTAGAGTTTAGCTATACACACCCATCTAAAAAATAAGCTCACCTCCTTGAGAAGCTTCCTTGAGAAGCTAGAGCTTAGCTACACACACCCATCTAAAAACTAAGCTCACCTCCTTGAGAAGCTTTCTTGAGAAGCTAGAGCTTAGCTACACACCCCTATAATAGCTAAGCTAACCCCCATGACAAAAAAACATGAAAATACAAAAAAAATCCTACTACAAAGACTACTCAAAATGCCCTGAAATACAAGGCTAAAACCCTATACTACTAGAATGGCCAAAATACAAGGCCCAAAATAAGAAAACAACCTATTCTACTATTTACAAAGAAGAGTGGACCCAACCTTGGCCCATGGGCTCAAAAATCTACCCTAAGATTCATGAGAACCCTAAGGCCTTCTTTATCAACTCTAGCCCAATCCTCTTGGAGCCTCTTGCTCATGGCTCTGGTAACTGGTCCTTTCCTAGGGAGGATTGCATCATCCCCTCCCCCTTGAAGAGGATTTGACCTCAAATCTGTTGGTTCCTCCTCCTCTATATCAGCTCCACCTGCAAAAGGAATTAAATCAGAAATATTAAAAGTGGTGCTGACTCCATACTCTCTTGGGAGGTCCAACCTATAGGCATTATTATTGATCCTCTCCAAGACCTGAAAAGGTCCATCCCCTCTTGGGCTAAGCTTGGATTTCCTTTTAGTAGGGAATCTTTCCTTCCTAAGATGGAGCCAAACCCAGTCCCCCTCATTAAGAACTAGCTCCTTTCTTCCTCTATTGCCCTTAGTTAAATACACCTTTGTTTGGTTCTCTATTTGGGTCTTAACCCTCTCATGCAACTTCTTTACAAACTCTGACCTAGATTCCCCTTCTTTATGTATAAAAGAAGTGTCAAGAGGGAGGGGAATGAGGTCTAAGGGTGTTAAGGGATTGAACCCATAGACAACCTCAAAAGGGGATTGCTTGGTGGTTCTATGAACCCCCCTATTGTAGGCAAATTCTACATGAGGAAGATACTCATCCCAAGACTTATGGTTGCCTTTTAGAAGAGCCCTTAAAAGAGTGGATAAAGACCTATTCACTACCTCTGCTTGCCCATCAGTTTGTGGATGACAAGTGGTAGAGAAAAGAAGCTTAGTTCCTAGCTTAGCCCATAATGTTTTCCAGAAGTGGCTAAGGAACTTAGCATCTCTATCTGACACAATGGTCCTAGGCAAACCATGGAGTCTCACAACTTCCCTAAAAAAGAGTTTTGAGATATGGGAAGCATCATCCACCTTGTGGCATGGTATAAAGTGTGCCATCTTGCTAAACCTATCCACCACTACAAAGATAGAGTCTACACCTCTTTGGGTTCTAGGGAGCCCAAGGACAAAGTCCATACTAATGTCTACCCAAGGTGCAGATGGAATAGGTAAAGGTGTGTATAGCCCATGAGGCATCACCCTAGACTTGGCTTGTAAACAAGCCACACACCTAGTGCAATGCTTATGGACATCTTTCTTCATATGGGGCCAATAGAACTTTTCTTTGAGTAAGACAAGGGTCTTGTCTATCCCAAAGTGGCCCATGAGCCCACCCTCATGGCTCTCCTTCACAAGTAATTTCCTGATGGTTCCTTAGGGTATGCAAAGCTTTCCCTCTTTGAAAAAATACCCCTCAGCCAAATAGTATCCATCTTGGGCCTTTTTCCCACAACTCTTGTAAATGGGAGAGAAATGTTCATCTAAAGCATACAAATCCCTAATGTTATCAAATCCTAAAATTTGAGCTCCTAGTGAGCAAAACAATGTGTGTCTCCTATAGAGGGCATCAGCTACCACATTTGTTTTTCCCTTTTTGTATTTGATAACATATGGAAATTGCTCTAGGTACTCTACCCATTTTGCATGCCTTTTGTTTAACTTGCTTTGCACTCTAATGAACTTAAGTGACTGATGATCACTATGAATGACAAATTCCTTGGAAACAAGGTAATGTTCCCAAGTTCGGAGTGCTCTTATTAAGGCATAAAGCTCTTTATCATAGGTGGGGTAGTTAAGGGTCGCACCATGAAGTTTTTCACTAAAATAAGCAATAGGGTGCCCACCTTGCAACAAAACAGCTCCAACTCCCACTCCAGAGGCATCACATTCTAGCTCAAAAGTTTTAGAAAAGTCAGGAAGAGCTAGAACAGGTGCCTTAGTAAGCTTTTCTTTAAGCAAAGCAAAGGCTTGCTCTTGCTTTTCACCCCAGGTAAATGCCACATTCTTCTTCACTAGCTCATTGAGAGGTGATGCAATTGTAGAGAAATTAGGAACGAACCTTCTATAGAAGCTTGCCAACCCATGGAAGCTCCTAATATCTCCCACACTTTTTGGGGTGGGCCATTCTTGGATGGCCTTGATTTTCTCAGGTTCCACTTGGACCCCATTTCTACCAACTACAAACCCTAAGAAAACTATATTATCTACACAAAAAGTACACTTCTCTATATTTGCATAGAGGGTGTTTTTCCTAAGGACTGAAAGAACTTGCCTGAGATGTCCTAAGTGATCATCTAGGCTCCTACTGTACACTAAAATATCATCAAAATAAACAACTACAAATCTACCTATGAAATCCCTTAAGACATGATGCATAAGCCTCATAAAGGTGCTTGGTGCATTAGTGAGCCCAAAAGGCATCACTAGCCATTCATACAAACCAAACTTGGTCTTGAAAGCGGTTTTCCACTCATCACCCTTTTTCATCCTGATTTGGTGATACCCACTTTTAAGATCAATTTTTGAAAAGATATTGGCACCATGCAACTCATCAAGCAAATCATCAAGTCTAGGAATGGGGTGCCTATACTTTACAGTGATGTTGTTGATGGCCCTGCAATCTGTACACATTCTCCATGTACCATCCTTTTTGGGCACCAACAACACCGGCACAGCACATGGGCTTAGGCTCTCTTGGACCCAGCCCTTCTTCAACAATTCTTTTACCTGAGACTCTATCTCCTTAGTCTCCTGAGGATTAGTCCTATAGGCTGGCCTATTAGGAAGGCTTGCTCCTGGGACTAAATCTATTTTGTGTTCTATTCCCCTTAAAGGAGGTAGCCCAGGGGGTATCTCTTTGGGAAATATATCACCAAATTCATGTAAGAGTTCTTGGACCTTTGGGGGTAAGGTCTCAAATGTAGGAATTGTGGCAGTGCTAAGGGATGTTTCCCTTGATAGGAAAAGGTAGAAAGATTGTTTAAGAAGGAGTGCTCTTTTAATATCACCTTTTGCTGCAAAATGATTTTCCTTCTTAACAATCTTCTTGGAGGAATCCTTTTCCTCTTTTTCCTTCCCCTTGGCCTTTGAAGACAAGGCCTTACTATCCTTCTTTTTATTTTGTTTTTCTAGTTTTTCTTCCTCATCCCTCTTATCTTTCATAGTTAGTTGATCTCTGGCCACCTGTGAAGGTGTTTGAGGATGCAACACAAATTTAGTGCCAAGATGGGTGAGGGTAATCTCATTAGTTAGGCCATTGTAAATGATCTTCCTATCAAATTGCCACGGCCTTCCTAAAAGAATATGTCCTGCCTCCATGGGAACTATATCACAATTAACTTCATCCTTATATGTCCCAATGGAGAAAGGTACCTTCACTTGTTGGTTAACTATCATTTCCCCTTTCTCATTAAGCCATTGAAGTTTATAAGGTTTTGGGTGGGGAATGATAGTGAGGTTCAACTTGGAAACTAATCTTGTGCTACAACAATTGCAACAAGATCCACTATCCACAATGAGAGAACAAGTTTTATCTAAAATTTTGCATCTTGTATGAAATATGTTCTCTCTTTGGGATTGAGATAGATCACAAGATTGACCTCCAAGGAGCCTTCTAACCATTAAGAGGTCACCTTCTTCATGGGGGTAGACTTCCTCACTAGACTCTTCACCCCTTACTTCATCTTCACTTCCACTAGAGGAAGGGCAAGAAGTAGTTTCCTCTTGACTACTATAAATGTCTTGACCCCTCATAATCATGGTTTTCTTGGTGGGGCATTGAGAGGCAATGTGACCTCTCCCAAGACATTTGAAGCATTTAATGTTGCTAGTCCTTTCTTGGGAACTAGTCTTAGGGGTGTATTTCTCTATGGTCTTACCCTTTTCTTCCTTGGGTTTTGAAGGTGTAGCCCCCAAAACTCCTTGGGCTTGGTCCTTCCTTGGATAAGAGTGAAAGCCATAAGATTTTGAAGAAGGCTTTCTTTTTAGTTGTTGTTCCACTCTTATACAAAGTTGGACTAGTTCATCTAGGTCCCTATATGGAAGGAGTTCAACCTTGTCCCTTACTTCCATATTAAGCCCACTAAGGAACCTCGCTATGCTTGTCCTTTCCTCCTCCCTAAGTCCAGCTCTTAAAAAGAGTAGTTCCATTTGTTGTCTGTATTCTTCAATACTCATACTCCCTTGTTTAAGCCTTTGGAGCTTGTCCATAAGCTCCCTTTCATAGTAGGGAGGAATGTGCCTCTTCCTAAGGGCACTCTTAAGATCATTCCAATACTCTACTGGAGGATCCCCATGAATCCTTCGTTCCCTAACAAGGGAAGTCCACCAATAGAGGGCATACCCTTGAAAGCTAAGGGTAGCCAATGGAACTTTTCTCTCTTCGCTAATATGATGGCAAGCAAAGAGTTGTTCAACCTTCATTTCCCAATCTAAGTAGGCCTCAACATTATCTTTTCCATGGAAATATGGAAGACTAATGTTAACCTCTTGAGGCCTTCTATCCCTTTCCCTTCTTTGGGAGTGATGTTTAGTATGTGAACTATGGCGCTCTCTATAATAGTCGCTAAGTTCTTCACTTAAACTCTTGCAAGAGTCATGACTACTATAGGAGGCATGTTTTTCTCTTTTCATTTCTTTTATTATTTTTCTTCTTTCTTCCTCTCTTATTTTCTCTCTTTCATCTTGACTTGTTTCTTCCACTCTTTTTTTTCCTTTTTCTTTTCTCTCTTGTTTTTCTTTCCATAACTTGAGAGAACTCAACTCATCTAAGATTCTAGATAGAGGGTCCTTATGACTAGTACCCTCATCATTAACACTAGTTGAATGATGACTCATGTTGGTTTCTAAGTTGTGGTTCTTTCTTGTTGGAGGTTTGAAAACAAAAGGTAAAAGAAACTATGGTTGAAACTAGCCAAAATAAACACTAAAAGAGGTGTGAAAGATAAGGTAAAAAAAAAACTAATTGGTAAAATGCAAGCTATCTAGGCGATTTGACAATGGAAGGTAAAAGAAATAAGCTATGAAAGTAAGCAAGAAATGTAAACTAGGTGAATCCTAAGAGTGTTTGGATGACCACATTCAAGGTTCCCAACAAAGCACTCACTATCCTAAGCAAAAATTGCCTAAAATTATTACACACAAATGGAAGTTTGGTAACCTATTGGAGGCTCCCAACACACTTCCAATGAAAGGCCTTTTTGTTACAAAAACTTGAAAGCAATGAAGGTAAGTAAATTGCAAATTACAAAATTACAAAACGGTCCTCAATTTTGGTGGTTGTTCTCTCTTTGGTGATTCACTCAATTTGGAGTGCTTCTTAGTCCAATAGCTCTTAAGGTGGTTGGCCCCTTGCTTCTGGACTCAAATTCTTCAAGGGATGGCACCAATCCTCCTTCCAATTCCCTATATGGCAACCCACAAACAAGGAAACAAAGAGATAAGCAATAACCAAAGACCAAAAAAAAAATGAAATGAAAGCTAAACCAATGGAGTTTTAACAAGACAATTTTTCAAGGATTATTCAACAATTAAAGCAATGAAAAGGACATAGAAGCAAGCTAGAACTCAAAGAGAAACTTAGAATGGCTCTAGAGTAGAGTAAAAAAAAACTGAAAAAAAAAAGACTCAACAAAACTCTAGCTTTGGCACTTGTCTTCACACTAATTTTGAATTGAAATTTCCAATTATAGAATAAATTTTGAGCCAAAACAACAAGCACCCTTCCCTTTCACCTTTTTTTTCTGGATACTGATTTTCCTGCCAACTTGTGCGATTTTTCGTATTTTTTCCTTTTATCCAAATCACTTGTTTCTTTTTTTATAACTTTTTTCCAGATGTCTAGAAAATTCAGTAAAAATTTCAGCTCAAAATTCGAAGTAAGCAATTCTCAGTAATTTTTACAAGTTTGTATGCCCAAGCTGCCAGCACCAGCGATTTGTTTCTTTAAGCATGGTATATTGATTGCCTTGGGCTTACTTTCAACCTTCCTATGTATTTTGAACTCACTAGGATTGTTTACCACAGTTTTCGGAGTTCAATATTCACTTAGGATCAACATTTCAGCCAGCAATTCAATCACCAAAACTCAAATTCACAATAGACACAATCATAAAGAAACCTAAAAGTTCAAGAAAAGGTTCACAATCAAAGACTCTCTAAGAATTTTGCATGAACATGTTAAGGACTAATTAACATGAAAGATTTGACTCAAATCAAATAATAGGCTAAAAGAATTTCATACACTCATGAACAAATGAGTTAGACAAAGAAACAAGAAAATAAAATTCAGCACAACATAAGAAATCTTATGTGACAAGTTTCATGACTAGACATGACTTCTATGACAAAACTACAATAGGTGAACAAGTCACTCTAGATTTTTGAGGTTTTCTTCTACTTTAATATTTTTGTAAGAATTTTATGGTTTAGGTTTCAGCCACAAAAAATAACAAGACAAAACTCAAAGGAACCTAAACTCAACACAATTCATGGTTCAAGAACAAGAACAAGAAATTTGAACCATAGAAAATCAAATCTAACTTCTATAGCAAGTTTAATCGGTGGAAACTCTAAAGAATCATGTTAACAACATTTAGAACAAGACATGTGAGGAGATACATGGAGAAAAATGAAGAAACAACAATGGAAGAGAAGGTAAAGCAAAAAAATTAATGGAGGTTTAAGGAGCACCTACTTGAAGCTCTTGTGCTCTGATACCACTTGATGGAAGCTTGCTTGTGGAGCTTCTATGGAGGCTGGATCTTTGAGCTTCAATGAGGTCCTTCAATGGTGATTTTTCACCATGGAGATGCAGCGGAAGGCAAAGGAGAAGAGGATAGGGGAGGCACCATCCACTAGGGAATAAGCCAAGGAAGAAGGAGCTTCACCACCAAGAATTGCCTTGGATAAGAAGCTTGAAGAGGATGCTTTAATGGAGGAAAAGAAAGACAGAAGGGGGGAGCACGAAATTGAAGGAATAAAAGAAGGAAAGAAGTGGAACTTTGAAGTGTATCTCATAAGACTTTCATTCATCAAAGTTACAACAAGTGTTACACATGCTTCTATTTATAGACTAGGTAGCTTCCTTGAGAAGCTTTCTTAAGAAAACTTCCTTGAGAAGTTTCTTTGAGAAAACTTCCTTGAGAAGCTAGAGTTTAGCTACACACACCCATCTAAAAACTAAGCTCACCTCCTTGAGAAGCTTCCTTGAGAAGCTAGAGCTTAGCTACACACACCCATCTAAAAACTAAGCTCACCTCCTTGAGAAGCTTTCTTGAGAAGCTAGAGCTTAGCTACACACCCCTATAATAGCTAAGCTCACCCCCATGACAAAAAAACATGAAAATACAAAAAAAATCCTACTACAAAGACTACTCAAAATGCCCTGAAATACAAGGCTAAAACCCTATACTACTAGAATGGCCAAAATACAAGGCCCAAAATAAGAAAACAACCTATTCTACTATTTACAAAGAAGAGTGGACCCAACCTTGGCCCATGGGCTCAAAAATCTACCCTAAGGTTCATGAGAACCCTAAGGCCTTCTTTATCAACTCTAGCCCAATCCTCTTGGAGCCTCTTGCTCATGGCTCTGGTAACTAGTCCTTTCCTAGGGAGGATTGCATCAGATAGGACTATAGAAGTGTATGCCAAATCCAAATCGGGGTTGGGGGGTTTGAAAATTTAACTGCGGTGGAAAGTGATTAGTGGTTGTTTTTTTTTTTTGCTCAGCAAAAATATAATATATTTATAGACTAGTACCAGTGGTACTGAAAATACATAGGAATAAATGTGAATCCAGCTATTCCAAAATATTAGGAAAGAGCTGGAGACACAAAAATGAGTTACAAGAATCCACCCACACCTGCCCCCCTAATTACAGAATCCTTCCTTCAGATTGGAGGACCATTGATTAAAGTGTAGAGTGAAATCCTTGTCCATTGCTCTGGTCCATGACCATAGTAGGAGTAAAGCATCGTCCATTAGCTTAGAACCGTGAAAAGTTGCATTTTGGAACACCACCTTATTTCTATGCTGCCATATAGTCCAGGTTAAGGCAGTCCACCAGCATTTCCATCTTTTAGACTTGACTCCCTCTGCTAGCTCAGTTCCATGTTGTAAGAAATGGTCCCTAGGATTTTGTGGTAAAGCAGTGGTGAGATTGACCCAAGACATTGATTCCCACCATAACGGGAGGGTTTTGCTACAATTGAAGAACAAGTGATCAGCCCCCTCCTCCTTATTTCTGCAAAAAGGACACAGCATATCATCTACTTCTATTTTTCTCCTTCGAAGGTTTGTCTTTGTTGGTAATCTATCCCGAATTAGCCTCCAAGTGAACACTGCTGTCTTTAGGGGAATTTTGAGTTTCCATATTTCCCCGAATTCAAGTTCCTGTCTTTCTTCCATCAATTCCCCCCATAACAATTCATATCCACTTTTTGTAGAGTAGTGGCCTGCAGCAAAGTATAGCAACAACAAGACAAAATTAAAGAATATGCCATCAAGTCATTACATGCTTCTCCAGAGGCTGAAAAAACACAAAACTGAAATCATAGTTAAAGAACCTCAATAATGCTTAAAATGTTTCAAACCAACCAGATTGAAGGTAAGCATTATAATTAATGAATTTCTTTTTGCAACAAAGAGAACCCTTACCATTAACTTGTAAGTTATGGATAAGTATTGCAGGTAAAAATATTCAAGATGTAACACTCTGCTTCTGATAGAACACCAGTTGTAATAGATCAAAAATAGGATTAAATGACACCAGATCACAGAAATTACAGCAGTTTCTTGGTTGTCCTAAAGTTCAGAAACTCACAGGTTTTCTCTCAAAAATCGAGTTCTAACATTACATTTATTAAAATTTAAGTCCTATTTTTCCAAGAATATACTTTCCAAATAGTGGGTCTCTGTGGGCGTGGGTGGTCTGAGTCCTTATCAACGAGTGATCTTGTTCTGTAATGCAGTGTGGTGGTTGTAGGAAACCCTAATCTAATCTTCAGCTAAGCTGATGAAGTAAAGATTCCAGATTTCATCATTCTAGCTTCCCAAAAATGTCATAGTAAACAAGGAACATATTTGAATAAGGTGCACAATCTAATTTGAACCCATATAGTGTTAAGAACTTAAGATTGATGTCAACTTGATCTTAAATTCAAGCTTTGTTGGCAGGAAACATTTAAAATCAAACAACAATCAGAAATTCATCACTTTAATACTAACACAGTGCATTATAGCTAACTTACATATGGGCCTGTTTCTTGCAACAGAAGCAATCTTTTAAAATGTTCCACAAGGGTAGAAGAATGTCTTCATACCTGCAGAGCAAATGTTATACTTGTTATTAGGAATGGGAAGTATTGAGTCATTGGGTGCTGTCTTGAGCTAATTTCTTTTGTGTTTATACTATCTCCTTGTTTTTTCTGCCATTCAAAGGACTGACCAGTATAGTTTCTATTTCATCAAAACATAAGGGGTTTTCAAAGCTCAATGAGGCAACCCCTTGACAATTATTCATGCGTGATTCAACATGCAAGTTTAAAACAGAAAAAGGCAGCTTCCACAGTTACCACTAACAGCATCTAGCCTGATTAAGATTCACAGAAGAAAAAGTGTCCACCAACATAAATATTCCAATTTCCTGATTCAACATGTATTCATTTTATTACAAGTGCATCACACAAGCCATATCCAAGCCTTTTCCCACTACGAGGGTCAATTACATAGATCAAATAGAACCATAATCTTTTATTATGAATACTGTTTACAGAAAAAATAATTGACCTCTAAATCTTCTTAATGGTTTCGCTTATTGTTTTCTGGTCTGATTGGTGAACAGTCATTGATGTTTTTGAGTTCACTTAAGTTGATATAAAGCTATAAAATTCTTCCTATTATTATTATGATAAGATTTATTGTGCTTCTGTTGACTTTGAAATTATCCTGTGGTGATAGGCATTGTTGAGAAGGCAGAGGTCATTGTTGTTTCAAAATTAATTAAAACTGGTCTTGCGGTCATTGCTGGAAAGTGAATTGTGCTGAAGCCTCGAACTCAGGTATTTATATGTTTTATTCGAAAACTACTGTCAAATTGTTTGTATGCATTACTGGTATACTTTTAGAACTGTTTGATATAGGATCACCAGTTGTTAGTCTTGTACAGCATAAATTGCAATGCCATGAAAGTAGTATTTATTTAAAAATTTGGAAAGTAAATAACAAATAATGAATTTGCAAGCCCAATACCATTGTTTGGTAGATAAATTGTTGTATTTGTTAGACTAACTTATCTAACATCTAATGAGTATCTATGAATAGTCCTCCCCTAAAGGTATCTTTGAAATGCAGGTTGTGTTTTTCACACACACACACACCCACATACACACACACAACCACAGACACACACACACACACACACCCACAGACCCACACACACACACACCCACACACACACATATACATAACCACACACACACACACAGCTACAGCCACACACAGCCACACACACATACACAGCCAGACCCACACACACACACACCCACAGACCCACACACACACACACCCACAGACCTACACACACACACACACAGCCACACGCACATACACATACATAACCACACACACACAGCTACACACACACACAGCCATACACACATACAGATACGTAATCACACACACACACACACACACACACACACACACACACACACACACACACACACAGACTGCGACACACACACACACACACAGCGACACACACACACACACACACATAGCGACACACACATACACATACATAACCACAGACACACACACACACACACAGACTACGACACACACACACACACACAGTAGAAAGTTGAAAATACACAAAAAAAATTTAAAGTTGAAAATATCTTCTGTCAAACCTTATTAATTTGAACTTGTGCTTGTACATAAGTTCAATTAATTTAATTTTAAAAGCTGCAGTGCTTATTTTTCCACCCACATACTGCAGATGCTGCAGAATTTCTGCCTTAAATAAGCTGTAGTGCTTATTTTTGTAAATGCTGCAGTGCTTGTACATAACTTCAATTAATTTGAATCTGCTCTGCAAATGCTGCAGAATTTCTGCCTTAACCAAATTAGAATTTTCCACCCAGAATTCATCAATTTCTGCCTTTCTGGAAATTGGTCTTTCAGGGGAATCCCATCCTTAGCCCAAGCATCTTTTGAGAACAAGATTTGGTCAGCCCTACCCATCTTCCACCTGTTCAGCCTATCCTCAAATTTCCTAATTATAGGATCCCACACCACCTTTCTTTTGGGATTGACTCCAATCGAAATACCTAAATAGCAGAAAGGGAATTGGAGCAAAGCACAATTGAGGTAGTTTGTAGCATGAAGACACCACTCCTCAGATTGACCAACAACTCCAAATTTGCTCTTAGCAAAATTAATTCTCAATCCAGAAACCAGCTCAAAACTCCTGAGAGTAACCTTCACAGTTATGACATTTGCCATAGATGCTTCTCCAAAGAATATCGTATCATCAGCATATTGAAGAACATCCATAGGCACCTTATTGCTCCCCACCAAAAAGCTTGTAAAGCATTGATTTGATACTACTTCCCTCATCATGTGGCTGATGATGTTTACAATTTAATGATCCTTTGCTACCCTGCAATGAGACACACACAGATACACAAACACACACACATAGAGACAAACACACGCAGACACAAACACAAACACAAACACACACACACACATAAAGATACACACACACACACACACACAGAGTCACACACACATAAAGAGACAGACAAACACACAAACACACTGAAGCCACAGACACACACACTAAGTCACAGACACACACATACACAAACACACTCACACACATAGACAGACACACACATAAAGACACACACACTGAGTCACAGACACACACATACACAAACACACTCACACACATAGACAGACACACACACACACACATAAAGAGACAAACACCCTCACACACACAGATAAAGAGACAAACACAAACGCACACACACACACAACTGTTGATGTCCTTGTATGTTCTTGTACGTCATGAATGTTCTTGTATGTCATGAATGTTGTTATACGTGTTGAATGTAATTTGCTATATAAATAATTGTTGTTCATGCTGAGTGAACCGTAGATTCCCGTTTGAGACTGAATGCAATGATTCTTGCGGATAGTTTGCATTATTCATTGTATTTAGTCTTGAATTGTCCGTTTGGACAGTTTGGGGAGACTGGTATTTTTATGTTAGACTCATTCGGTCAGGTTATTATTATTTTGATTAATTTGATGAAATTTCGGTTGAATGCATTTCAAGTTGTTCTCTGAGTGCATACTTGATTATCGTGAAATTCGTTTCACCGATGTCATGTCGTGTACTTGGAGACCAATGCGAAATGCTGCCAAAATTTACTCAAATTGTTCAAAATAATGCTAACCATGACGTTTGAGGCTAACATAAAAGACAGTCTTCCTAAATGGGATAGGGCCACACCTATAAATAAAAAAGTGAGATTTGCATGCATGGATTTGCTTAGATGGATCGAAGTTGGATCAATCAAAGTCACATGAGCTCAGAATATGAGGATGGGGTCGAGCAGTTTTTGCAATTTTCTTTAGATAGAGGTCGACGGAATGAAGAAGGAAAATATTATTGTCCTTGCATCAACTGTTTGAATGGAAGACGACAACTACTTGACGACATACAGAACCATCTATTGTGTGATGGGATGAAGAAGAATTACATGACGTGGATATGGCATGGTGAAGTGATTGACATGCAGAGTGGGTCTGAATCTGAACCGTTTGATGTAGAAATGGGAGATCGCTTGGAGGACATGATTCGTGACCTTGGAAAAGAGTGTTTTCAAGAAGCACACGCCCCTGTGTATGAAGGATTGCAGAGTGATTCAAAGAAGCCTTTGTATACGGGGTGCAAGAATTCCTTAAGCCTGTTGTCTGCAGTGTTAAGTCTGGTTAATGTGAAGGCCAGGTATGGGTGGAGTGACAAAAGGTTCACCTCACTGCTTGAGGTAGTGCACAATCTGCTTCCAGAGGACAACACGCTACCTAAAAGTTACTGTAAGGCGAAGAAGATACTGTGTCCCATGGGTATGGAGTATCAGAAGATTCATGCTTGCCCCAATGATTGCATACTCTACAAGCATGAATTCCAAGAAATGTCCAAATGCCCTGTGTGTGGGACTTCGCGGTACAAAGTGAAGGATGACGAGGAAAGCAATTATGATGAAAAGTCACAGAAGGGCCCACCAACAAAGGTTTTGTGGTATTTGCCTATCATTCCAAGGTTTAAGCGTCTTTTTGCTAACGAGGACGACGCAAAAGACCTTACATGGCATGCAAATGGAAGGCTTTCTGATGGACTGGTCCGTCATCCGGCTGATTGCTCACAGTGGAAGAAGATTGATGGTTTGTATCCGGATTTTGGGAAAGAGCCAAGAAATCTTAGACTTGGTCTAGCCAGTGATGGAATGAATCCATATGACACCTTAAGCACTCAACACAGTTTATAGCCAGTTCTGCTAGTAATTTACAATTTGCCTCCTTGGTTGTGCATTAAGCGAAAATACATGATGTTGTTCATGATGATATCGGGCCCAAGACAGCCAGAAAATGACATTGATGTTTATCTAAGTCCGTTGGTTGAAGATCTGAGAAAGTTGTGGGACAAGGGGGTTGTACTGTTTGATGCGTTTCGCAAGGAGACCTTTGAAATGCGTGCAATGCTTTTTTGTACCATTAATGACTTTCCAGCATATGGGAATCTCGGCGGTTACAGTGTTAAGGGTCATCATGCATGCCCCATTTGTGAAGAAAATACAAGTTACATACAACTTAAACATGGAAGAAAAATTGTGTACAGTAGGCATCGCCGCTTTCTAACACCCAATCATCCTTACAGACGACTGAGAAAAGCTTTTAATGGAAGTCAAGAGCATGATATTGCGCCGATACCGTTGACTGGTGAGCAGGTATATCAGCGGGTTCAACACCTAAATACTGTATTTGGGAAGACGCAAAAGAAGGATAAAAGTCAGAGTTGCATATGGAAGAAGAGATCCATTTTCTTTGATCTTCCGTACTGGTGTGATCTTGACGTTAGACATTGTATTGATGTTATGCATGTGGAGAAAAATGTTTGTGACAGTGTGATTGGGACACTCCTTAACATTCAAGGCAAGACGAAGGATGGCTTGAATACCCGTCAAGATCTAGTTGATATGGGTATACGATCACAGTTGCATCCAAGGTCTGATGGGAAGAAAATTTACTTGCCCCCAGCCTGCCATACTTTGTCCAAGAAGGAAAAGATAAGTTTTTGTCAGTGTCTTCGTCGGGTGAAGGTTCCACAAGGATACTCTTCAAATATTAAGAACCTTGTGCAGTTGAAGGAGCTTAAGCTTGTAGGGTTAAAGTCTCACGATTGCCACGTGCTCATGCAACAATTGTTAGCCGTGGCTATAAGAGACATCTTGCCAAACAAAGTCAGGTTAACGATAACTCGCCTGTGCTTTTTCTTCCATGCTATATGTAGCAAAGTCATTGATCCAGTCATGCTTGATGAGTTGGAAAATGAGGCCGCAATTATACTGTGCCAGTTGGAGATGTATTTTCCCCCTACTTTCTTTGACATCATGATTCACTTGATTGTGCATCTGGTCAGAGAAATCAAATGTTGTGGTCCTGTTTATCTACGGTGGATGTACCCGGTTGAGCGATACATGAAGATCTTAAAAGGGTATACAAAGAATCTATATCGTCCAGAAGCATCTATTGTTGAGAGGTACATTGTAGAAGAAGCCATTGAATTTTGTTCAGAATACTTAGAGAAGGCTAAACCTGTTGGGCTTCCTGAGTCTCGACATGATGACAGAGTGGGTGGTAAGGGTTCAAGAGGACTGCATGTGATCACTCCAAGTGTAGAAGATTTGTTACAAGCTCACTTGTATGTCTTGAACAACAGTAATGAAGTTTTGCCATACATAGTTAAGCATGAAGCTTTAGTCAAACAGAATAATCTGAAAATGTCAAAGAATTGGGTGTTGAAAAAGCATAACAAGACTTTCTGTGATTGGTTTAAAGATACAGTCTTTGCAGATGAGAATGATTCAGAAACATTAAGAAAGCTAGCAGATGGGCCTAAAAGAAATGTTATAACCTGGCAAGGATACGACATAAACAGGTATTCATTTTACACAAAAGCACAAGATGACAAAAGTACAATGCAGAACAGCGGGGTCACCCTAAGGGCTGAATCTCAACACTTTGCAAGTGTCAATGACGCCAATCCCTGTGTAGCTTTCATCCCTTACTTTGGGTTCATTGATGAAATTTGGGAGCTTAACTATGTGAAATTTACGGTATGTGTTTTCAAATGTAAATGGGTTGACAGGAACACCGGTGTACGCACCGATGATATAGGATTTGCGCTGGTAGACCTAAAGAAACTTGGTTACCACAATGACCCTTTCATCATGGCAGAACAAGCTAGACAAGTATTTTACGTGCAAGACCCTTGTGATGAAAGGTGGTGCATGGTTCTGTAGGGCAAAACAGTTGGTGTTAATGTAGAAGATGATGATTCATACATGGACACCTATGTTAGTCCTTTGACCGCTCAAATCACTCGTAACGTTGTCGGAGAAGAAGAAGCTGACGACGTTCATGCTAATCGAAATGATCATGATGAAGGAGAATTGATTAACATCGTCTAATGTAATTTTCTGTAGAGACAGAGCTCACCAAAGCAAGTAAGTGACAGCTACATTTTTCTTTGATTGAGGCATCGGTTTTTTGTTTTAGATGGTATCCTTAGGACTTCGTACAACTCTTGTTTGTCGCCAGTTTCATCATCCACCACCCTTTTCTTCTCTGTCTTCTCACGTTTATTGTTGTTAAACCCATATTTATGCTTTCTTCCCTTCATGTCTTGTTTTATCACAACTTTAGCTGAATTTCCTATCTTCAGCACAGTTGAATCTCCTGTCTTATTCTCCAATGACACACTTTGATGGCCTGTATCTCTTTTCTTCGTATGTTCTAGTGCTTCAGCTTCAGAATGCATAAAGCAATCAGAATTTTCTAGTGATCACCAAAGGCTTCTGCATCAGCATTGACACTCTCCACCCTCTTTGGTTTATGCTTATGTGCTGCATTCTGTGCTTCCTCATTATAAATCTCAGCTTTATTAGAGGTTGCACTAGAACGATCAGCACCAATCTATGCTTCTTCCTCGTCTACCAGCTCAATATCTTTCCTTTCAACTTTTGTTTTGTAAATTACAGTGTAGTTTACAAAAGCAAAGGTGAAACGAAAGATATTGAGCTGGTAGAGGAGGAACAAGCACGAATTGGTGCTGATCCTTCTAGTGAGACCTGCAATAAATCTGAGAATTATAAGGAGGAAGCATGGAATGCAACACAGAAGCATAAACCAAAGAAGGTAGGGAGTGTCAACACTGATGTAGAAGCCTTTGGTGATCACTGGAAAATTCTGATTGCTCTATGCATTCTGAAGCTGAACCACTAGAACATACGAAGAAAAGAGATACAGGCCATCAAAGTGTGTCATTGGAGAATAAGACAGGAGATTCAACTGTGCTAAAGATAGGAAATTCGGCTAAAGTTGTGATAAAACAAGACATGAAGGGAAGAAGGCATAAATATGGGTTTAACAACAACAAACATGAGAAGGCACAGAAGAAAAGGGTGGTGGATGATGAAACTGGCGACAAACATCAGCTGGATGAAGTCCTATGAAGATCCTCCTCATTCTCAAAGAGGGGAACGAGCAACAATTTGAAGGTTGTACATTCAGGAACTAAAGAATTCAAAATAGCTAGTAATAAGAGGGATTTGTTTTTGGGATTTTCTGAGCAGCAAGAGCGGCTACGCAAGAAGCTTGCACTTGAGGAGGGAAGGATATTTGCAGCTAATGAACAACTTTCTTAAATATTTGTCCTTCAGATTTTACTGTTTCTTTTTGCTAATATGTAAATATAAATAGTATAAGGCTTTGGCTTATGGACATGGTCATTTTTACCCCTAACAATCTTAGAAGTAAATATAGACCATGTTTTTACGCCATACCCTTATACTATTTATATTTACATATTAGCAAAAAGAAACAGTAAAATCTGAAGGACAAATATTTAAGAAAGTTGTTCATTAGCTGCAAATATCCTTCCCTCCTCAAGTGCAAGCTTCTTGCGTAGCCGCTCTTGCTGCTCAGAAAATCCCAAAAACAAATCCCTCTTATTACTAGCTATTTTGAATTCTTTAGTTCCTGAATGTACAACCTTCAAATTGTTGCTCGTTCCCCTCTTTGTTTTTTGCAAAAAAGAAAATCAATATCAAAGAAAACATGGATGAAGTCCTAAGGATGCCATGTACATGTGTATTTTTGAAGATATAGTATTTATATTCCATCAAGCATGCATTGACTGTTGATTACATGTAATAGACTTTTTATAACATGGTTGCCCCAAATCAGAATTAAAAAGCACAACTATCAATCTTTCGGAGTCCTTTGGTTAATTTGTCTTGTCTCCTTCTGTGGTGGGGTTTTGTTTAATAATATTATACTTTTGCCTTCCAAAAAAACTTATGACTGATCCTCCTTTCATTAATCCTATTTTGTATGTTATTATATAAAAGATCATGGGTTCTCCACCTGCCTCCACTCCTCCTCCTCCTCCTCCTCCTCCTCCTCCTCCTCCTCCTCCTCCTCCTCCTCCTCCTACTTCGGACGCATCGGCTTCGCCGTCTGTCGTGAAGCGGACACGCAAAGCCTCACGTCTACGATCATTGTCCACTAGACCACCTGGTGCTGAGAGACCAGTGGTGCATGTTGATCCTGCTACCGGGAAGGTCGACGGTCCCCACAGGAAAAAATTAAGAACATATTTGGGGATTGTGGCGCGTGATAAGGTGGACATCACCTACGAGAACTAGAAGGAGGTCCCTACTGCTCAGAAGGACCTGATTTGGGAGGATATTCAGGTATTTCTCTTTTCTTATTTGATTTTATTTAATTAATAGCCAAAAAATACATTATTGTAACAAATAAACTTTATTTGATGTTGTCAGGCAGAATTTGATATCCCAGAGGCTTCTGACAGTAGGAGGAAAAGGAAGTTATTACAGACCGTGGGGGAGAGATGAAGGCAGTTTAAATCAGACTTCATGAGGAAATGGGCCCTTGCAACCGATCAGGATGGTGTCGAGGACACTGTCTGTGAGAAATACGGCATCAGCAAGGAAAAGTGGGCCCAGTTTTGCCAGACTCGCAGAGACCCTTCTTGGGAGGTTTGTTCCTTGCCATTTAAGTTGTTTTTCATATTAAACATGATGTTGTTATACTTCATTCTACCCATTTCAAACATTATTGTTTAATTTTTTCAGGATGTGCGCATCAAGGCACAGGCCATCCAGAAGCAGAATACTGCCCCCCATATTTTGTCTCATGGGGGTTATGATTATTTGGAGCAGAAGCTCCTGGCTGAGAAGACGAAGAAGAAGCTGCAGGAAGCTGCACAGTCAGGAAGCATTGATGGCGTCATCGACCCTCCATCCCCGGTCAGACGCCACGTGAAGTGGAAGATGGCCCGCACGAAGAACACAGGGGAGATGACGACTGAGGCCGCAAAGGAAATCATTGAGAAGATTGTAAGTCACTTTCAACTAATCATTACAATTATGTTTCAATATTTTGAGAATGCCATGTACCACTGTGTGTTTTCTATGCAGGATTCGTTTGAGGAGTAGGCCACACAGGGATCGTTCGTCCCCCATGGACGTCAGGATGTTCTCACCGCTGCTATTGGACGTCCAAAGCACCCTGGACGTGTCCGTGATGCTGGAGCCGGTGTCACCATCAAGCAATACTTTGGATGTGTCCCGCAGTGTCCCGCAGTGCTTCCTCCCTGGACGTGTCCCGCAGTGCTTCCTCCCTGCCTCCTGACGAATTACAGCAACTGACCCAGCAGATCAGGGACCAACTAGAGGAGTCCATCATAGAGAAAGTGACGAGGCAGGTCATGGCATCCTTCAGCCAGCTTCAGTCGCAGATGCAATCTCAGGGACTTGTAGTGCCTCCTAAGCCTCTATTTGGTCCCTCCGGTCATCGAGTGAGCACAAAGGGGAGTTGTGTTGATCCCTCAGGAAACGATCCTGAGACGGGTGACTCTGATAGGTGCGGCTTGTACATAGAAGCATATCCTGCCCGCCTAGTTGCCATGAGGAGAGTTTATGAGCGATCCACTGTTGTTCATAACACTCCTTTGTTGCCTGGCCAAGTAAAGGTGAGTGTGGAGGAGGTTACAAATGCAGATGCTCCAGTTCCTGTACCCACTGATGAGGTTTCCTTAGTGGGGCAGGCACTTCACACCTTCCTTGCTTGGCCGACACATCTGGTCAAGTCTTTATCACAGCAGGTACTTATTGTTCTTACTATATGTTTCTTCTTTTTAAATTAATTCATTAAGTTTGCCTCAAATTAGGCTATTTAACTTTGTTTCATGAACAGGTAGCTGTGTCTCTGCCAAAACCACCTCCGAAGCCCGATCCGGAGGTCGATGATCCGCTTTATCTGATGACATTGATCATCCCAGAGTTTTTCTTGAGGCCTTATCAGGTTTGATGGGATGCCACCGTGTTCGGGGTCGTTAATCCAGATTTCCCCCTCTACATAAAGCACGAAGACCTCTCCAAAATCGCACACAGTGGTCAATGTCTCAGCATATCAGTGTTACAGTTGTGGATTCTGTAAGTCTTTATATAAAAGGCTTTTAATTACCTAAGTTATGGCTTTCAATTCATAAATATTTAACTTTGACTTAACATAAACAGGCATCTCACTGAAACATGTATGCGAGTGGGAAATTCTGATATCTATGGATTCCTCGAGCCATAGTCCATTCAGAGGTCTGGGCAATCGCAGTTTGAGTTTGAAAGTTACATAAAGAGTTGGATGCAGAGTTCACAACGCGATGTCTATCTTAGAGCCTACCTAAATGGGTAAGTCACAAAATAACTAAATTTAATTAATGTTTACTAATGTACTAACCCATTTTAGGTTCCATTGCAGTGGACACTGGCAGATGGTGGTCATCCTGCCCAAGGAACATCTAGTTGTCTGGTTTTGTTCATTGCATAACAGGCCAGACAACTACCTTAAGGGGATTATTAATCGATTAGTGTTCTTTTCAATACATTTGCATTGTAATACCTCAATGTACAACACCAGTTTTTAATTGTTACTCATATGGAACAGTGCTATCAAGGGTCTTGATGATGCTCCACAGCCTAAATCAAAGGCTTCTAGTAGGTGGATTGTCGTCAAGGTACGTCATTTACATAAAACTTCCACTTATATATATTTATTTATGTGTCTGTACACTAGTTGTTTAATTAATATCCAAATTTCATTATGTATTTAGTGTAATAGACAAAAAGGAAGTACTGAGTGCGGCTACCATGTGATGCACTGGATGTTCACCATCATTTTAGGAACTTTTAGAAATAATTGGGAAGTGGTAAGTTTATTTCAAACAAAATCGATTTATTTATAATTTGTATTACATTATTAACTTATTATGATTTATTTCATCATGCAGTATTTTAACGATCCTAGACCATTGGAGCCAGAGAGATTAAAAGCATTGCGGATCCAGTGGGCACAGTTTTTTCTCCGAGTTAGAGATCAGGCCTAGGATTTAGGGACATTATCTTTAGCTTTAGTTTACTTTGGTTTAACATTTTTTACATTTTCTATGTAACATGAACATTGAATTCATTTGATGATTGTTCTTTATGATAAATCAATTATTTGATGTTTATTATCATTAAAACTGCTTGAAAGCAGAATAAAATGTTTATTTGCTGTGAATTGGGCCTCCTGAAATTGCATTTGACAGGTACAATTTTGGGTTTACTGTAAAAACGGAAAGTATATATAAAAAAAATACCTGAAAACAACATCGGTTATTAACAAAAACCAATGTTAATATCATAAACAACATCGGTTATTTACAAAAACCGATGTCGATATGAACCTTAACATCAGTTGTAATAGAAAACCGATGTTAACGTTTGTATATTAACATCGATTATTTGTGTATAACCGATGCCAGCGTTTGTATTTTAACATCGGTTATCTGTAGATAACTCTTGTACATTAACATCGGTTAGTTATAAATAACCGATGTGAACATTTGAATATTAACATTGGTTATGTACACATAACTGATGTTATACACAAAGAACTACACCAAATAAGTGTATGCATCATCAACGTTGACATCGGTTTTCTAGCAAAACCGATGTTAATGGAATATATTAACATCGGTTTTCCAGTAAAACCGATGTTAATGTATTACATTAACATCGGTTTTTCTAAAAAACCGATGTTATAGAAAAACCGATGTTAAAATAACATATTAACATCAGTTTTACTGGAAAACCGATGTCAACGTTCATCATGCGTACACTTTTTTTGCTGTTGTTCATTGTGTTTAACATCGGGTATTTAGAGAACCGATGTTGTCATATACATGTTAACATCGGTTCTCCAAAATCGATGTTAACATTCATACATTCAACATCGGCACTTTCAACATCGATTTTAGAACCGATGTAGAATGTTCTAAATAACCGATGTTGAAAGTGTATTTTCTAATAGTGATTGGTTCATAAGGTGCTGAAGAAGTTATTGGCTTGGAAAAGATAGTTAATTCTTACCTATTAGCTTTCATTTGTTTATAGTAAATAATTGGATGAGAATTAAAAGATACTGACTGTTTAGGACAAAAAATAAGTGAATTGAAAGAAAAAGGGAGGGAATTGAATTGAAAGGAAGGTAAGGGTAGCTGAGGTTATATTATATAGAGACAAGGCAGTGGCAGGAGAGAGCCTACAGGGCAGGGTGGTCTATTTTTCATTTTCTCTTAGTTTATCCATTTTCTTTTCTTTTTCTTACCTTACGGCTAGGAACCATCCACAACACACTCAATCAATGGCACTAAAAGTAAAAAAAAAAACAAGTGTACACTCTCCCCCATATTGGCATTTCTCTGCTACAACTGGCTAGCCTTAGTTAAGCCCTCACCCATATAAAAATTAATTAACCAATATCATTGCCCCGGATATTTTTCTGCTTTGGCAATAAAATGAGGGTGCAAGGGCAAATAGAATGCTTAGTGGCCACTACAGGGGTTCCTCCCTCCCCTTTTTCCCACTCAGAAATCATAAGCATTGTAGTACACACAGCATTTAGTTAACACTGGTTTTATTTCATTCCAAACTCTATGAGTTGTATCATACCAACATTATTTGACTGTAGTTTTATGATAGGAGTCATAAACATGAGTAAAAACCATCACCTAATCCCATTGAAATGGAAGGCAATGATTACACACAGACTTGGATTCTCTCAAGTGAAAATGTGTATCAAGTTTGGATCTATCTGCCCTTTTGAATTAAAGTATCTTATAAATTTAACTAGTTTTAAATCAAGGGTAGATACAATAACAATAACTAGTTTTAAACCAAGAACTCAATAACAATATTACAATATATCTGTAAATGAAAAGACTTATAGAAGCTGAGCATAAAACGAACAGATTTGCTCAATTGAATTAATCCACATTATAAGGGGGTCACAGAAGACAAAATTGATGCAAAACAGTAGTAAATGCTAACAAATATTGAAACTCAAGGAAATCAAGAGATCCCAGAGCTGCATCACATATCTGCTAAAATATCATTTCAAGACAAACAACATATTGCTATGAACCAAGTATCCCAAAAGCTTAAGCTATTATGTGAATGCACATGAATGGTTTCATACTATATTAAATCTTTAACGTGCCCTCTCGTGAATGGTTTCATACTACATTAAAGCTAGCATGGTGCATTTTAACCACAAACCCCCACGCTCCTCCGCCATGGCCTAGACCACAACCCCAAACCCCAATGCTCCTTCCACCAAACCTCAAACCCAATGTCATCAACACCCACACTCACTCCGACCCCAACGAAATTCAACAAAGAAGACATGAAAATGCAAGAGGGGTTCATACCTTCTAAAGATTAGAGCAATGTGGTGGAGGAGTTCAGACTTCAACGTCGACAGGGGCACGATGATCTTGAGAAGACGACGGTAATTGTAGGTTCAACACGATAAGGTTTAATTAGGTGAGAACGATGCGTGCAATCACTAACCATACAAAGACAATTTTCGGGACTAGACCGTCTTTGTATGGTAATAAAAAGTTTACAAGTTTGCCATCGAACAATATTCAAAGATGGGTTTGCACAAACGTTGTTGTTTTGTTCCTGTTAATTACAAAAACACCATCGCCACACTTTCTAAGACGGTCCTTTACAACCGTCTTAGAATCACCGGCATAAAAAGATAAATTTTTAGTAGTGTAAGTAGTAAAAATAAAAAAAAGGAGACCAAATAACGACCTAATCGTTGTTTAAGAATTTATTAAAATATGAAAACAATATGAAAATCATAAACTATTTTTATGAACTGTTTAAAACATTTTATATGATTATTTATATATTTAAATATATTTTTATCCTCATAAGTTAATATATTTTTTTTAATCATTGTAAATTTAATTTTCTAATTTTAATCCTTATAAATTTGAATTTTATTAATTTTAATATATGTAAAATATTTTATTTATTTTTAATTCCGGTAAGACTCTTATATATTTTATATGATGTGTTGTTAATTTTTACTTTCTATATCTAATATATTTGTATATAAGCTTAACTATTTTTATATATTCATTTATATATTACAGGCGGTAGGTACATATTGCTAAGCATATTTTGTGATGCTTGCGCAAACATTATCTAAACTTATCATATGTTAATAATAATGATCTCTCCCACCCACACACAAATATATATATATATATATATATATATATATATATATATATATATATATATATATATATATATATCCTGAGTTCCTCAAACCTGGTAATCCGGAGACATCTTTGTTTCTAAATCAGAAGTCGCAACTAGCAGCATTCTTAGCAAGCTCAAAATCTAAAGAGAGTCTTACTCATAATCTCAAAGAAGTTCTCCAACTACTTCAACAAGAAGTGGAAGACGAACCTCCCAAGAAGGAAGCCGAATCATCCGAGACTAATGATGACCAAGAAGATGATCCATTCTACCAGAATGAAGATGACTGTTTTGGTATATCGTTAGACGACGATTAATTAGTTGTAGTAATAATGAATTATTGTAACTAATTTTCGGTTTTATTAATGTAATTTGTAAAAGTTTTGTAACAGTTCCGGTAAACATTACCGACACTGTAGAAACAGTAAAAATTGAGTCTATTTAAAGGAGTCCTCGTTCTCTTTGTGAGGCACTCTTTCAGATAGTTCCAAAACCAGGTTTTAGAGAGAGAAGCTCTGCCTAGGGAAAAACTCTTTGTAAGCTTTTCTTTCGATTTCAATAAATTTCAAGTTCTATTTTTCATATCTCCCTTCTCCCCTCACCGATCCTGTGCGGCTCTGCCGTCGCTTTGGTTTCTTTGTTTTCTAAAATCTGGGTTTGTAAGCCGTTTCGGTGCGCCCTTGATATCTGCTTTACAAGTTTATATTTGTCTTTCATTTATCATACTGCATTCTTACTTCCTATCTGTCCGTTTGATCTTATTTCGCTGATCTCTGGTATCAGAGCCTGATGGGGAAGTAGGAATATTGTCCGTAAAGGACATATGTTAACAAATTTTATGGATCTGAAACTAAAATCTTGTATAATACGAGTAATATTTTACTTTGATTTGTACAGTAAATGTTTGAACAGTACTTCCTGGAAGTACAACAGTCTAATATTTTAGTTGAATGCTACTGTAGCAGTAAGACCCGTGATAGATAAAGGGCAGTAAGGCTAAGGTGTACTGTTTAACCAAAATATCAAGACATAATATACTGGTGGCTATAGGATTGCCGTTCAAACTATTTTTCAAAAAAAAAAAGAGTTTTTCTTAAAAATAATTCAGATCCAGAAAAATTTTGTGACATATTTACTTACGGAGATATTTCTATGGAACCAAATGAAGGCAAAGATATTACAGAATATTATAATCATGTCTAGACGATCTTATTTCGCTGATCATATATATATATATATATATATATATATATATATTTTATTTATTTATTTATTTATTTCAGTGAATACACCTTGTATATCTATGCCAGGTTAGCACAACACTCCATCTGTTTTCCTCTCTACACAATAGATGTCCATCTAACAATTTCCTAAAATAAAATCTCTCAATATCAAACAACCCCAATTTGTAAAATTTGTAAATAATAATGATAATGATAAACAATAAAATCCTGTTATGTAATCATCTTAAGGTCTTTTGGCATCCAATGCCATGATTTATTTATTTTTTTTTATCTCTATTCACCATTCAAGTAATACAAAGTTTATTAGATAAAGTCTACTGTATATAGTCTTCATATTTAATAGTCACTAAAATCAAGTGAATTTGTTTTATAGATGCAATTACCAAAGTGGCACCAAGGAAGCTACTTTTTTACAGACCAAGGAAGAACTTAAACGTCTGTAATTATCCTTTTCCATAAATGAGAAACATTTTTCTAATAACTTTCTTAAAAGTCCATTGGAAAACATAAGCGCTTCATAATTTTTTTATAAATGATATCAGTCATTATATTTCAGTATCCTACTTAATATGGTAATACATCTGCAGATGACAAATTTGAAATCTTGTCAAATACGCAATTAATAGATGCAGATATATCAAGAACAAAAGATATTGTTATCGTGGAAACATAATTTGTTCTTATCTTCCTTATCGCGCATAAAATCCTTCATATTCACGTGTTTTAACACCACACCCTAATTTTCTATTAAAAAAAATCAGAAAATTACAACTAAAAATAAGAATAAATGGATGTCCAAAATATATAGCATATATGTAATAAATCAGTTACTTTTTTATGATATTGACAATAAAATTTGTACATAAGACCTTACACAAATTATTAGTAATTTTTTACAATTAAGTTGAATTACTTTAATAGGCTATATTAATAATTAATTATTTAACAATATTTAAACCTAGAATCTTCTTTAAAGTACTCAAATCTTCATTATTATGCAAAATTAATAGGTATACTAATTAATTATTAAATAACGAAAAAATTGTTTAAAAGGTCTTAAAATGGTGAATGCTTTTTTGGTTAAATTTGTCTTTAATTTTTTTTTACGGAAAATTTGTCTTTGTTACAAGCCTTAAAAAATTATTTGACCAACAAAATAATCAATTCAATTAAACTAACCCAATAATAATTAAATATTTTTTTAAAAATATCTCAGCATCGTATAACAAACTTTATCATTTAAGAATAGAATATTTGACCAACAAAATTCATATTCAAAGAACCAGGGACTCCGGCACCTTATATATACATATACCCGAACATTTTCACTTTCCACCATAAACCTCAAGTCTCATACTATATATACTCTTAATTGTTATATATACTTTCTTCGTTCAGCATGGACTCGCCGAAGCGGCAGGCGCAAAAGTTTCTGGTGACGGTGACAGCGGTGGTGGCGGTGGTGGCGAAGCGGGCGAGCCGGCTGCAGCGGAAGCTGGCGGCGAGGGAGGAGTGGAGGATCGAGCTTCTGCGATCACCGAAGAAGCTTCTGAGCAACATAAGCAGCAAAACGCTGCCGTTTAGGAAGAAGAAGAGGGGGGAGGAGGATTGGGGAAAGGGTGGGGTGTGGCAGAAGGCGATCCTGATGGGAGACAAGTGCGAGCCGTTGGATTTCTCGGGAGTGATTTATTACGATAGTAACGGGAAGCAGGTGAACGAGATGCCCCTCAGGTCGCCACGTGCCAGTCCCGTGCCGCCCGGGTACTATTTCATCCACCACCGCGACCGCCACCTCTGAGCACCTCTGAGGCACCTCGGTGTGTTTGATTGAGGAGGAGATGGGAGAAATTGAGAAGAAAAAATAGTTTGGACCTAGATTTCACAACTTTTATTCTCTATATTAATTCAAAAATTTCTTTTCTATTTTCCATATTCTTAATCAAACACAGAATCAATGAATAACTCATTGATGATACTGCACCGGTTACAGGTCGGGGCACGTGCCTGCCTTTGTTTTCAGACGTGTGTCTTTTTTTTTTTTTTTGTGGTTATTGGATGAAAAGAAATTGTATAGGACATGTGAGAGTGGGAGGCTTTGCTCCTTGAATGGGTGTTAATTAGTGTTTGGATAAATAATGTAGTTTGTGTTACAGTATGTTTAGATTTGAATTTCGATCTCTTTGCTTTTCTTCTCTTTATTTGAAGGGAGTATGGTGGGAGAAATTGTTATATGGATAGCTATATGGTTCTGAATTTATTTGTGACTATCACTTTGATTTATTTTCTCGTATATATAACAGAGACTTTTAGTTTATAAAAAAAATTAATAATATTTAATTATATGTTATATCTGACTGGTCAGGAATATAATAACTTAGAATTATGTAATAATTTCTTGTAAATTGGGAGGTGGTACTAGTATTTTAAATTTGAGAAGATTGGGAATATTGGAAATTTTTCGTTTATAGTTTTCAGTAATAAAGCGTAAAATTACATGTTTTTTATTTTTTTTTACCTTTTATGAAGGTATTTGTAATGAAAAGAATATGAGTTTAAGAAAAATGATACTCATTTACCCACTTTTTATCTCATTTAATTTATTCTATTTTCTTTTTTTCATCACATCATTTATAATATCTATATTTTTTCTCTCTATTATAACAAAGTTAACAACTAAAAAAAGTTGATATTCGAGTTAAATATAATGATAAAGCAGTCTCACTTTGTTGCTTCTTTTTTTAACATTCTCCAGTTACTTGCTGTCACTATTTTTTAGCATCCAATAAATTTAGGAAAAGAAATAAAGAAGAGAAAAGAAAGGATTGGTTAATTGTTCAAACATTTGCACAAACTATCTATTAGCTCCTTTGAATTCATGGGGTCAATATCTGCGAGCTAAAATTGTAGTCTAATGTCATGACTTATGACTCATGGGTTGCGCATGAAAGACAATCGACTTTTGTAGGCTGTGGTGTCCACTAGAAGTCAACTTTGTATTCATTGTCGTCGTGCATTTTAATGCTTTGCTGCGTCCACTGAACGCAGTTTCAATGCACCTCATTTTATCTCTATTAAATTAAGGACGTAAAATTGTGATATCAACTCTTAAATTAAGTGATGCATAAAAAAAAATCTCTTAAATTAAGTGCAAGTGACAAGTATGTAGTTCTACTGCATACTTACTTGGAATAAAAAATTTATCGTTAATAATAATTTTATTTTATTTAAACACAATTATCTCTAATAAAAAATATGTATAATATTGACAAAAAAATGGTACAAGTGATAAAGACAAAATCATTTTTGAAGTTTATCTAGATATTTTATCTAAAACACACTCTCTCACCCAGAGACACACACACACACACATATATATATATATATATATATATATATATATATATATATATATATATATATATAAACAATCTTAATGAATAATATTAATTTCATGGTAGGCTAAAATATATCCGAATGAGAATGACAAACCTCCTCTTCAAATCGATCAAAAACATTTACGGTATAATGAGAATTATAATATTTTTTCATAAGCAAAACTCAAATTCGGTACATTATTTAAAGAGAATTAATTGATTCAACTAGTTATTAATAAGACTTTATTTGGATTGAAAAAAAGGAATAGAATAAATCAAAAAATATAATGAAATCATAAGTTGATTAAATTTTTTGGATTCCTTAAAATGAATCAGAATGAAATAGATTACAGGTCATTTGATCTTGCATCCATCGTTTTTGCCCTCAAATTTGAGGGTGTAATATGACATTAAGATATTTTTAAGTTTAAATATATTTTTAACTTTATAGTTAATTATATTTTGTTTAAAAATAATCTTTTTTATAATGCGAGAAAAATCCAATAATCAAATAACGTCAATAATAATTGAGTTTAATGACTATGTTGTATTGATAGTATAAAATATTGTTACACCGACATTTACTAACAAATCACTTTAATATAATTTTTAAGATAATTATTATAAAAATCAATAAATTTATCATATATTTTTTTATAATATAAACTTATCATATATAATAATTTGTTATTAAATATCATTATTTATACTATTAGTATATAGGCTTTTTTCTGAAAATAATTTTGAGTCAACATGTGACTTAATATAACATAATAAATCCCACATCACTATTAATTAGATATAAAATTACTTTAATTTTTTAAATTTATAAAAAAAACCTAATAATTTTCTTAGAAGCAACTAATAAAAAATTTAAAAGAATAAAATGTTACAAAGTCATAATTATTGGAAGTAAAAGAATTTTTTCACTCTACTTTTTATTATTATATTTACTAAATTACATTTTTATCCCATTAAGCCCTGACCTGTCATTTCTCAGCTTAGAGTTCCTGCTTCTGCGGGGCATTGTTCGTCAGATACCCAACTAGCAAGTATGGGAGATTGTTATCAACCGCAACTCTTGGAAAACAAATAATATCTATTCTTGAAAAGAAATTCTATAGTTTTAATATGTAGAAAGAATCCGGTAAATAAGTTAATCTGGTTGAAGCTTTCATCCTTTATTCCTTCTTTTTCTTATTTTGGTGTTGGATTCGACAAATCTATATCTTTCTATTCGATTTCAAGTGATAAATTGCGTCCAATCTCCTGTGAGAATATTGAGTATGAATGGATAGCCACTAACACGAAGAGATACCAAGTAAAACGAAAATTCTTTGTCCCTATAAATTAGTTGATGACATTCTATATAGTAATATCAATTAATTAATACCTATTCTAGTGCTATTCGAGGTCGGTTACTCATTACTAAAAAATTGTCTGTTCACGTTGCAGTATCTATGTCGGTTATCAAAAAAACGATGTAGTACATGCGGTGACATTTTTACAATTAATGTCAACTATATTACGCAGTTAATGACGGTTTTTATAAAATCACCTTTGATGTTAACGTTACCAAGACGGTTTTATAAAATCGTCTTTGATCCAAGTCATTTTTAATTATTTTATTTATTTTCTCTTTCATTAATTCACAACAGCAACATGAAGAGTGTCGCGTGGGGTTGCTGGCAGAGAAGGACGCAGAGGAAGATTGGAGTTCTTTTCGGAGAAAGAAAACCAAGAAACACAACAACCACACCCTGGAAAAGGGAACGCTCCAGAGAAGAACCCTCATTGTGTTGCCGTGGTGTTGCCAGAGAAAAAGCACACAGGGGGGCGTCAATTTCTTTTGTCGTTGTGGTGTTGTCAGAGAAGAAGCCCGCCAAGGCCGCACAACACAGAGTGAAGAAGACCATGAAGACGTAACCTCTCTCTCTCTCTCTATTTTCCCCCTTTTCACTTCCACTTAGGGTTAGGTTTCTCTCTCTTCAATTCTTTAGGTTTTTCTTTCTGTTTCTTCCTTTTCATTCAATTTTTAGGGGTTGTGTAACTGTAATTGCAAAAAATTGTTTCATTCAGTATGATTTGTTTGAAAATTCGATGGGTATTAGTATTATGTGATGGTAAAAAAATGTCTGACACGGTATGGTGTTTATGTCGTAGCTTTTATGTGGCAGTCCTAATCTGACCTCGTGAGTGTATTACAGTGAGCTTTATATTAAAGCATCTTCAAAAGGACGACCCTCTACAATCAGGGAGGTTAATGTAGAAGCAAAGCTTCATGGTGAATCAAAGGTGATTCAAAGGTGTTTTGATTGTAACAATGATGATAACAAAAGATGATGACAAAGGTGATGACAAAAAGCTCAAAGATCAATCAAAGAACAACTCAAGTGAATCAAGAACAATTCAAGAGTTCAAGATAAGAATCAAGAAGAATTCAAGACTCAAGAAGAAAGTTAAGAGTCAAGAATCAAGATTCAAGGTTCAAGATCTCAAAAATCAAGATCAAGACTCAAGATTCAAGAATCAAGAGAAGGCTTAATCAAGATAAGTATAAAAAGTTTTTCTCAAAAATTGAGTAGCACATGATTTTTCTCAAAACATTTTTACCAAAGAGTTTTTACTCTCTGGTAATCGATTACCAGATTGTTGTAATCGATTACCAGTAGCAAAATGTTTTCGAAAAAGTTTTCAAATTGAATTTACAACGTTCCAATTGATTTCAAAAAGCTGTAATCGATTACAATGTTTTGGTAATCGATTGTCAATGCCTTTGAACGTTGAAATTCAAATTCAAATGTGAAGAGTCACATACTTTCACATAAAAGCTTTGTGTAATCGATTACACTGATTTCGTAATCGATTACTAGTGATTGTTTCTGAAAAAATCAAAAGATGTAACTCTTCAAAAAGGTTTTTGACTTTTTCAAATTGGTTTTTAAGTTTTTCTAAAAGATACAACTCTTTTAATGGTTGTCTTGACCAGACATGAAGAGTCTATAAAAGCAAGGCTTTGTTTTGCATTTTAAGAATCTTGAACACTTATTCATACAATCCTTTACAAGCCTTGAATCTCTTTGAATTTCTTCTTCTTCTTTGTAACAAAATCTTTTCAAAGTTTTCTGATTTTCTAAACCTTGAAAACTTGTGCTATTCATCTTTTCATTCTCTTCTCCCTTTGCCAAAAAGAATTTGCCAAGGACTAACCGCCTGAATTCTTTTTGTGTCTCTCTTCTCCCTTTTCCAAAAGAACAAAGGACTAACCGCTTGAATTCTTTTGTGTCTCCCTTCTCCTTGTCAAAGAATTCAAAACGACACAGTCTGAGAATTCTTTTGATTCTTCCCTTTCCCTAATACAAAAGTGTTCAAAGGACTAACCGCCTGAGAATTCTTTTGTATCCCCATTGACAAAGTATCAAAGGTTTAACCACCTGAGATCTTTGTCTTAACACATTGACGGGTACATCCTTTGTGGTACAAGTAGAGGGTACATCTACTTGGGTTTGACTGAGAACAGGAGAGGGTACATCTCTTATGGATCAGTTCTAGTGGAGGGTACATCCACTAGGTTCAAAGAGAACAAGGGAGGGTACATCCCTTGTGGATCTTTGCTTGTAAAAGAATTTTTACAAGGTTGAAAGAAATCTCAAGGACCACAGGTCGCTTGGGGACTGGATGTAGGCACGGGTTGTTGCGGAACCAGTATAAAAATTCTTGTGTGTTTGTTTCCTTCTTCCCTACTCTTTTACTTTCCGCTATGCATTTAATTTCCGCTTTTACTTTCTGTTAAGTTTCTCTTCTACTCCTCATTCTCTTAACAACATAAGTAAAAGCCTTAGAAGAGTAAATTTTTAATTAGTAAAGGTTTAGGAATAATTAATTCAACCCCCCCTTCTTAATTATTCCGAGGCCACTCGATCCAACAAGTGGTATCAGTGCAGGTTTCTTGTAGAAAGTCTAACCACTTCAAGATTCATGGCCTCTTTAGATTCTTTGTCTTTCAAAAGTATTTTCAGGAATAGGTTATTCCAAGATCATGATGAAGACCAAGTCAACTTTTGTCTGATGACAAAATCTCATGAGAACAACGAAGAAGAATCTGTAAGGAAGAAGTAGTACATCGACAGTAGATGTTCCAAGCATATGACAAGAGATGTATCCAAATTCACAACTATTTCTCCTAAGAAAAATGGACATGTTACATACGACGACAACAATATTAGTAAAATCTCAAAAAAGGTAACATCTAAGCCATCTCTATGAATTAAGGTATGATTAGTATTTTCAGTTAAGTTATTTTTGTGGCTAATAAAAAATAATTGTTGAAATTGTTTGATTGTGTTTACAATGTTTAATTAACTATATTTAGTTTTAATTTTAAATATATATGATAAATTGAATTTTGTTTAAATTGATTAATGCTTGAATTGCTTATGTTTTGTTTGTTTTGACATGATAGATTAATTAAATTAAGTAAATAATTACTATGATATGTGTTGATGATTGTTATTTGATACTTATGTTAAAATTTATCATGATTAATTAACTATATTTAGTTTAAAAGAATTTCAATATACATGATTGATTTCTTTTTGTCTTTGGAAATTGTGTCCAACTTTTTAGAAGTTTGAAAATTAAAATTTGGAAGTTATTGGAAGTTTGAAAATTAAAATTTGGAAGTTATTGGAAGTTGAAAGTTGAAAATAGAAGTTGGAAGTTGAAAATGAAAGTTACTAGAAGTTGGAAGTTGAAAATGGAAGTTGAAAGTTGAAAATGGAAGTTGAAAGTTGGAAGTGAAAGTAATTGGAAGTTGGAAGTTGAAATTTGAAATTTAAAATTTAATATTTGAAATTTGAAATTAGAAATTGAAATTTAAAAAAAAAATTGAAATTTGAATTTTTTTTTAGAAATTATTGTGCATAGTTAGTTGATTGTTAATTAAATTTAATTAATTTGAAATGTTTGATGATTGATTGTGATTGAAAGCTATTATGATTTTTTTATATTTAAAAGTTATGTTGATTATTTTGAAAATATATATTTTTAATGATTATGCATGATTTTTTATGTGATATGTGATTAGTCATTTATGAATGGTTATGTATGGTTTTATATCTCTTGTATGATTCTTGCATAATTTTTAATATGACATGTGAATTACTTGCTTAAGGTTCATTCATAAAGTTTTTCAAAATCCATTATGCTATATTTATTTATTTTTATATAATAATTTTCATATATAAAGTATCTTTTTGATTCTAAAAAAAATGTGTTATCAAGCATGAGCATGATAAAGATATTGAGCATATAGGTTTCAGAGAAAATAATGATTACATGATTGATTGAATTCTTTGAACTGTCTAAGTTTTTAAATTATCTTTAACAAATCTGAATGTTTGATAAAGCCTATGATCTATATCCTTCAATCCTTGTATAATTCTTGTTTGATATGTTTGAATTACTTGATTATTATATTGTATTTTAAATAAAATTATTTTGATATGATAAAACCTTCTATGATAATAAAAACTCATCTTGGTAAGTGTTGATAGTCAATTAGCACTTAGTCTTAGGAAAAAGGTGACTGTGTTTTAAAAATTTGTAGATACTAAAAACCAACTTGCAGACATCTTTACAAAACCACTAACCAAAGACTCTTTCTACACCATTAGAAGAGAATTAGGACTTCTAGATGCAAGTAACTTAGACAAATGATTTATGTTTTGATGACTTATGACTTATTTGTTATTTATGCACATATGCTTCTATTATAATGTGAGGATAATTTATTATCTTGCTTGATATCTATAATCTTCTCTCTTTTATTGTTTAATTATTATATTTTGTTTTTAAGCCTTGTATTTGGCTATGTTTTTATGACATTTGAATACTTAGTATTTCTTTTAATACTTGCTTAGTATGACTGAATATGATGATTATATTGACTTGCTCTTGGTTGTTTATGATTATGTGTTTTAAACTTAATTACTTTAATGATATATGACTAGAGGTATGCACTTTTATTTGGTTATTATGAATGACTTTCTGGATTATATGACATTCTATGAAGTATTATCTTTCTAAGATTGATGAATGGTTAAGATATCTTGTTTGATTGTTTTTCTATTCTTGTGTATGCCATTTATGTGGTTTTTTTATATATATATTTGATCTATTCATGTTTCTTGCTTCATGATTGGTTTATATTCTTCCATGATTGTCTTGTGAATGATTAGTAGTATATGTATGTTTCATACTTGTTACGCACTTTGGCTTTTTGTTGATGCCAAAAGGGGAGAGAAATATGGATTAAATCAAGAAATCACATGAGTAATCAATTTAATTTTAAGATAAGCACAAATTCAAAAACAAAGGGGGAAAATTTATGTGAGTGATCGACTAGGAAAAAGTATGTGTGTTTCTTGATTTCAGAAGTTGTCATCATAAAAAAGGGGGGAGATTGTAGAAGCAAAGTTTCATGGTGAATCAAAGGTGATTCAAAGGTGTTTTGATGATAACAAAAGATGATGACAAAGGTGATGACAAAAAGCTCAAAGATCAATCAAAGAACAACTCAAGTGAATCAAGAACAATTCAAGAGTTCAAGATAAGAATCAAGAAGAATTCAAGACTCAAGAAGAAAGTTAAGAGTCAAGAATCAAGATTCAAGGTTCAAGATCCTAAAAATCAAGATCAAGATTCAAGACTCAAAATTCAAGAATCAAGAGAAGGCTTAATCAAGATAAGTATAAAAAGTTTTTCTCAAAAATTGAGTAGCACATGATTTTTCTCAAAACATGTTTACCAAAGAGTTTTTACTCTCTGGTAATCAATTACCAGATTGTTGTAATCGATTACCAGTAGCAAAATGTTTTTGAAAAAGTTTTCAAATTGAATTTACAACGTTCCAATTGATTTCAAAAAGCTGTAATCGATTACAATATTTTGGTAATCGATTATCAGTGCCTTTAAACGTTGAAATTCAAATTCAAATGTGAAGAGTCACATCCTTTCACATAAAAGCTTTGTGTAATCGATTACACTGATTTGGTAATCGATTACCAGTGATTGTTTCTGAAAAAATCAAAAGATGTAACTCTCCAAAAAGGTTTTTGACTTTTTCAAATTGGTTTTTAAGTTTTTCTACAATACATAACTCTTCTAATGGTTGTCTTGACCAGACATGAAGAGTCTATAAAAGCAAGGCTTTGTTTTGCATTTTAAGAATCTTGAACACTTATTCATACAATCCTTTACAAGCCTTGAATCTCTTTGAATTTCTTCTTCTTCTTTGTACCAAAAGCTTTTCAAAGTTTTCTGGTTTTCTAAACCTTGAAAACTTGTGCTATTCATCTTTTCATTTTCTTCTCCCTTTGCCAAAAAGAATTCGCCAAGGACTAACCGCCTGAATTCTTTTTGTGTCTCTCTTCTCCCTTTTCCAAAAGAACAAAGGACTAACCGCCTGAATTCTTTTGTGTCTCCCTTCTCCCTTGTCAAATAATTCAAAACGACACAGTTTGAGAATTCTTTTGATTCTTCCCTTTCCCTAATACAAAAGTGTTCAAAGGACTAATCGCTTGAGAATTCTTTTGTATCCCTATTCACAAAGTATCAAAGGTTTAACCACCTGAGATCTTTGTCTTAACACATTGGATGGTACATCCTTTGTGGTACAAGTAGAGGGTACATCTACTTGGATTTGACTAAGAACAAGAGAGGGTACATCTCTTGTGGATTAGTTCTAGTGCAGGATACATCCACTAGGTTCAAAGAGAACAAGGGAGGGTACATCCCTTGTGGATCTTTGCTTGTAAAAGGATTTTTACAAGGTTGAAAGAAATCTCAAGGACCGCAGGTCGCTTGGGGACTGGATGTAGGCACAGGTTGTTGCCAAACCAGTATAAAAATTCTTGTGTGTTTGTTTCCATACTCTTTTACTTTTCGTTATGCATTTAATTTCCGTTTTTACTTTCTGTTAAGTTTCTCTTCTACTCCTTATTCTCTTAACAACATAAGTAAAAATCTTAGAAGAGTAAATTTTTAATTAGTAAAGGTTTAGGAATAATTAATTCACCCCCCTTCTTAATTATTCCGAGGCCACTCGATCCAACAGTTAAAGCTTCGAACGTTGGTCAGCTTGTAAGAATTTCTGGTATATTAAAGCGTCTTCAAAAGGACAACCCTCTACAATCACTTTAGGTTTCTCTTCATTTGTGTATGTTTGTTTACGGATGAGTTTGGCTAAGGTGGTCCTAGCATGAATAGCAAGATCACTTTGTTTGCACTGCATAAAAGTCAAAGCAGGATAATTAGCTAAATCTTGTATTGTTAGGATTTAGTTTTGAATGTGTAACAAGTGTTTTCCTTCTTTACTGATAACTTCTCATGATTATCTATTTATTTCTGGTCCCAGAACTAGGAAGAGATCATTTCCTTTTGTAGCATAAATAATCATGTGCATACTTCTAAGACACCTTTTGTCTTTTACTCATTGGCTGCAAATTATTTTTTTGACTTGATAGTAAATATTTGGATATCTGACATGACATTATTTGGTTTCACAATATGGAATTGATTTTGGAACTTTCTTCTTCCCTTATAGTTATAGGTCTAGCTTGTCATTCTCATTACCTTAAACTATTTTATTTGTAGGTACTATTCTAGCTAAATTGATGCAAAAAGTTGACATCATAGGAAGTTAACCACTGTGCTTTCATGACTTGGTAAGAAAACTTGAACTAACAATGGTAAGTTTGAGAAGGCGCAGAATTTTGGGACTGTGCTCAGGTAAATGGTGGTTGGTAAACATGTTTCTATCCATTGGTATGGAGAATATTGATGTGAATTGTATGTTAGACTCAACTGACATTGTTTTCCAATATATTTTCCTATTTCAAGAAACAGTTCCTTTGTCACACCACTTCCTCTATATTGTCAGAATCATTCTGGTTTTGAAAATTCAAACCAGCAAGCTAAACCTAACAGTGAACAGCCTGCGCTTTCTGATGATGCAACCAACCCGGACAGTGTATGAACAAGATTAATAGTGATAAATAATTATATACATGCTTTTTCTATGCTTCATTTATTTTTCCTATAAAAGTACTTATGAGGTTTTTGGTCTTGGTATCTGTTTAGGGAATCTTTTAGTATTTAGCATTCCATTTCAATGAACTATATATTAGAATCATTCAAACATTTATTCTTGAAATGATAATGAACTTTTACTATATTTTATTTTTGTTACATTGCTAAAAATTCAATTGACAGAACTGGTCAACAAAAAACTTTGACATATGTTTTGCCATTGTCTATTTTCCTTTGAAAATGTTTCAATAATTAAGAATTTGACCAATGAGAGTTACTCAATTCAATTTCAATAATAGCTTTCAAATAATGATTTGTTCTGATCATTAACATTCATCTTTATGTGTTATTATCTCCATTTCTTCAGTATGGGTATGTCCAATAACTAAGTGGTTGGCAATTCCCTTTCTTTTTTCTTTTCTCTGACATTTTGGCTAATTAGATGGATAAACCTGATGGTCCAACTATTCAAATTTATCTTTATAAATTTTATAAAATAAGGTAAAAAGGTTAGTGGTCTTGGTCTCTTGGGTTTATTTTCTTCAAATCTTCCAGTTTCTCACTTCATCTCCCAGTGGTGATTCTTTCTAAACCAGATTATTACCAGCGATTCAAAGACTTCAAAATGCTTTGTCTCCTAATTATTGTGTAATGTGCTGACTGATTCTGAAAATGCTTTTCAATTGTTTCTGCATTAGTCTGCAGTTTCACTTCTCTGGAATAATTTGTTAGTTGTTTTTTGGGGTTTCCCCAAGCTTCTTAAGAAGTTCGTCTCTGTTAATTTAAGAGGACGTGGAACCAATAGAGATTCTCAAAGGTTTTAGTACTGTTCTCAATTTGCAGTTATTTGGTGTATCTAGCTGGAAAGAAATGCTACAACTTTTACTGGTTGATTGTTGCCTCTTGAGTTCATTTGGGATCAATTAGTTCACTTAACTTTTTTGTAGGTTCCTGCTAATGGTCCTTTTTGGGAGTGTCTTTGGTAGATATAGAGAGAGATTGACATGTTGTATTACATATTTCATGTTCATAGTTTTTTTTTTATTTCCTTTCGTTCTTGGTGTATTTTTTGAGGATTGCTTGTCGTCTTGCATTTGCATCTCTCCTTTTCTTTGTGAATTCTTTGTATATTAAAAAAACATTAATAAAAAAAGAACGTAGAAGGTAGCAGTTACCAGTCCTAACTATTGTTACATATTGGAAAAAATGGTAGGCCAATATTTCATTTGAGTTTGAAAATAATAAGGTATGTGAGTCTAACTAGACTCCTCTGATTTTCAAGAAAGATTAGGACATGTCTATAGCTTGCAGAATCAATGTTCCTTGTGACTAAAAAACCATTGACTAAACGAAAGATATATTTTTCCTTCTCTCCCATTTCCGGTTGCATAAGTATTCCCATTTCTCCCCAGGATTACTATTATTGTGTTGTGATATGCTTTTTCTTGGATCAACTACAATGAACACCAGTGTCACCAAGCCTTATCCCAATTTGTGGGGTAGCTACATTGATCAATTGATACCACAGGGCTCTATGTTTCAATGCTAGAATCAAGAAGATTTTAGATTGATTTCCACGAACAGGTTGATGAATTAGCATTTGTGGAGTACATGTGAATATGCGATCCAAATAGATTTTTACTAAGTTGATAAAATTAGAAAGTTTTTCCCTTGGTACCATCTATCTGTTATTTAAATCATAGATAGCATAGAACTTACAATAAACTATTTTATTTTTACCAGAATAATGTTGTGCAAGAAGAACTGGGATCATCAAATGCTTCTGGTTCTAGCTCGTCAAAAGAGCAACTTATTCAACAAATTACAGGTTTGTCACTTAAAGGCTAATTTTTTCATGTCTTTTGTTTATGTCTGGATTAGTTTATAATGACTAAAATGATTTTAGTAAAATGGTAATATTTCCTTGAGGATATGCTTGGAGTTATTAAATTTGAAATGATTTGATGTGATTTTCATTGTTTTGAATTAGAAATCAATTTTCATGTTCGGAGCTCATTATAAAAGAATAGGATTTCAATGAATTTACCAATCAAATTTATTGTTTGGAACACAGAAAAGATGAATTGAATTGACTCGAACATTATATCTTTTAGTTGGACTGCACATAAAACACTTTTTATTATTACACAAACATAGTGTGTTCAGTTTTCTAAAAATCAACCATCCAAAGCTTAATTAACATTAATATACTGAACATATAATACTTATTTGATATATACAACAATTAATAACATATATATATTAGTTTAGCTAAAATGGTAGTAATGCAAGGTATATTCTCTATCTGTTTTTTTTTTATTTTACTTATCCACTTTTAATTTTTAATTTAAAAGACTAAGATAATATTAATTATTTTTCAATTATATCCTTTTCATATCTTTTACATATATATATATATATATATATATATATATATATATATATTACTATTTAAGAAATAAAAGTGAAAATGTTTTATAAGAAACATAATACTTACGCAGCCAACTCCATGAAAAAATTTGATACAAAATTTATTTATTGATTTGTTAACTAATGTACTCACCATAATGTTTAAAAATATATATGTTTGACGTTTAGAGAGTTATCTGATATTTATAAAAACAAACAAAGCAGCAAAACATTAAATTTATACTATTTTTTATTTTAAAAAATAAAAAATTATCCTCCATTCAAATATATATATATATATATATATATATAATTTCACTGTCAAACACTAACAAAGCCAAAGAAGAAAAGTTGTAGCGGAGTGAGTGAGCTAGAAAAAAAGGAGATGAAAGATATCTAAATACGTAGGGTTGAGGAGGAGCCAATGAATCCTGAACTCAATCTGTAGGATTCCAACACAATGTTTTATAAGCTTTGGAATTTTAGTCTCAATATTTTAAGTATAGGAACCAAAGTGCTCTTGCTCCACTCACCCGTCACTGTCTTAGATCTCAAAATCTTGTTAAATTGATACATTATTCAGTTCTTATTACAAGAATAAATTCTTAGTGCCATCGCTTACTGTTATGCTGATTTTGTTTCATTTTTCTTGTTGCAGGTGAAATTTGCAATCCAGTACATGCGAAGAGTGATCCAAAAGAAGGAAAAATTTGACATAACGGACCTCATTACAATTAAGGTTTTTTCATCCTTTTATTATTGTTATTGTTTGTTTAACTTTTATTTTGTGATAGGAGTTTGTAATGAAAGGAATCTGTACTACTTGCTTTATTGCATAAAATGGTTGATTAGTTAGTTTGATAGAAAAAAAACTGATAAGCTATTATTGTTTGAATGCAAATTTTATTGAAAATATCTGGGTGAGAAAACAATAAAAAAAATATTCCTATTGATTTTAAACATTTTTATACTCTCCATCATGTTCATTAATTATTTGTTTGCATCATAGGTGGCAATATCTGGGCAAAATCTTTTACTTTTTTTAAGAGGAAATAATTTGTTTCCCATATCCTTGTAGAATACTGGCATTTCTACCATCTGTGGATATTAATAACTAAGTTGATGAAATCTTAGAGGTGTTAATAGTGTAAATTGTATAAGGTACTGTATATATAACCTAGAAAAGCATGATCATAAAATATAAAATTCTAAGACAGTTATTTTGTAATAACCGTCTTAGAAAATATACCTTGTTGGATTGAGTGGCCTTAGAATAATTAAGAAGGGGGAGTTGAATTAATTATTCATAAACCTTTACTAATTAAAAATTTACTCTTCTAAGGCTTTTACTATGTTGTTAAGTAAATGAAGAACAAAAAAAAAACTTAACCAAAAGTAAAACCGGGAATTAAAGTGCACAGCGGAAATTAAAAGACTAGGGAAGAAGGAGACAAACACACAAGAGTTTTTATACTGGTTCGGCAACAATCCGTGTCTATATCCAGTCCCCAAGCAACCTGCGGTCCTTGAGATTTCTTTTCAACCTTGTAAAAATCCTTTTACAAGCAAAGATCCACAAGGGATGTATCCTCCCTTGTTCTCTTTGAACAACCTAGTGGATGTACCCTCCACTATAACTGATCCACAAGAGATGTACCCTCTCTTGTTCTCAGTCAACAACCCAAGTAGATGTACCCTCTACTTGTACCACAAAGGATGTACCCTCCAATGTGTTAAGACAAAGTTCTTAGGCGGTTAAACCTTTGAAACTTTGTGAATGGGGATACAAAAGAATTCTCAGGCGGTTAGTCCTTTGAAATCTTTTGTATATGGGAAAGGGAAGAATCAAAAGAATTCTCAGACTGTATCGTTTTGAATTCTTTGACAAGGGAGAAGGGAGACACAAAAGAATTCAGGCGGTTAGTCCTTTGTTCTTTTGGAAAAGGGAGAAGAGAGACACAAAAAAAATTCAGGCGATTAGTAGTCCTTGGCGAATTCTTTTTGGCAAAGGGAGAAGGGAATGAAAAAGATGAATAACACAAGTTTTCAAGGTTTGGAAAACCAGAAAACTTTGGGAAGCTTTTGGCAAAAGGAAGAAGAAGAAATTCAAAGAGACTCAGAAATCAATTGGCAAAAGTTTGTTGTCTAAAGAATGAATTAGAAAGATGCCTTGAAAAGAAAATCAAAGCCTTGCTTTTGTAGACTCTTCATGTCTGGTCAAGAGAACCATTAGAAGAGTTATAACCTTTAGAAAAACTTTAAAACCATTAGGAAAAGTTATAACTTTTAGAAAAACTTGAAAACTATTGAAAGAGTTACATTTTTTGATTTTGTTCAGAAACTATCACTGGTAATCGATTACCAAATCAGTGTAATCGATTACGCAAAGCTTTTTTGTGAAAGGATGTGACTCTTCACAATTAAATTTGAATTTCAACGTTCAAACACACTGGTAATCGATTACCAAATCAGTGTAATCGATTACAACATTTTGAAATTAATTGGAATGTTTTAAATTCAGTTGAAAGCTTTTTGAAAACCATTTTGCTACTGGTAATCGATTACAACAATCTGGTAATCGATTACCAGAGAGTAAAAACTCTTTGGTAAAAGGTTTTGAGAAAAATTCATGTGCTACTCAGTTTTTGAAAAAACTTTTTAATACTTATCTTGATTGAGTCTTCTCTTGATTCTTTACTCTTGAGTCTTGAATCTTGATCTTGATTCTTGGAACTTGAATCTTGAAACTTGATTCTTGATTATTGAAATCAAATTTCCTTTTGAACCTTGAAGTGCTCTTAATTCAATCTTGAACTCATTCTTTGATTCTTGAGATCATCATCTTTGTTATCATGAAGTGTTCTTGACTTTTAAGCTTTTTGTCATCATCTTTGTTATCATCAAAACTCTTTGAATCAATCTTGATTCATCATGAAGCTTGCTTCTACATACCTTCTAAGACGGTTATTATTATAAAGCTTATAAGGAAAGACTTTCTAAGATGATTGTTTGTAATCACCGTTTTAGAAAGTATACATTCAAAGACAGTTATTACAAAATAACCGTCTTAGAAAGCATGCTATGCCAGACTTTCTAATACGGTTGTTTGTAATGACTGTCTTAGAAAGTGTACATTCTAAGACGGTTATTACAAACAACCGTCTTAGAAAGTCTTTCCTTATAAGTTTTCTAAGATAGTTATTTTGTAATAACTGTCTTAGGATATATACGTTTTAAGACAGTTAAGAGTTAATAATTATCTTTAAAAACCTCATGTTTCAACGACGATTATTTATAGAACCGTCGTAAAATATATTTTACTTTTAACGACGTTAGCAACAACAACGATTGACAATCATCGTTAAATGTTTATTTCAACCGTCGTTAAAAAGGTTATTTATAGTAGTGACTGTAAAAGATTTTAATTTTTTTTGTCAGGATCAAAGATAATATATGAGATTTACAATAATTGATGCACTCCATTCAATCAATTTATTTAAACCCCTTAACAAGTTTTAGATTCTCTATGATCACAATTGTAATCACATAAATTGTATTTATATGCAATATAATTTTCAAAAGATAGCGACAAAATAATCGTGATCATACTATAATTACTATTTAAAGCCATCTCAATATTTTATTGACAAATTTCAAGATAAACTCCAACTATTTTACATTTTCATTGAATTAATTTTTCAAAAACCTGGTTTCATATATTATTATTATTATTATTCATCAAATTGATTGGTTATTAATCTTCATCTGAGAGTGGTTGATCACCTTTAGTGAAATCTTGTCTTTTAATCATGTTTTTTTATCCACAAAACTCAAACTTGAGATCTTACTAAAAGAGACCAAACCTAGTACCACTTTGAACAAAACCATCCACAAGCCAAACCCAACCTACCCCTTTGAACATCCTATTTTAGACAATTACATCATTGTTCTACATGACCTAGTTTTACTTGATGAAGAATGTAATCATCTCTTGAACTCTGAAGGTAAACCCCTTTATGGCAAACCCTTGGTGTCTAAGCTACCCAAAGCCTTTCCAAAAAAAATAGTTTATTCATGATAAACACCTTAAACTCCTTGGGGAAGAAGGTTTTGAACCCCCAAATATCATGTCTTTTACACTATTCCTTGTCCAACTAACCAACCTAGACTCCTTAATCAAAGTGCATGGGACAATCCACACTTTCTACCTGTTGTTACTAGCATGTCATACCATCCAAAGTACATAAGTTTTGTTGAACAAGTGGAAGGACAACTAGAGAGTCTCAAGAGGACACGGGAAAAATTCCCTTTGCTGGTGATCAAAGAGAATGAGCATAACAAAGAAAAAGAAAAAGAGAAGGTGTACAAAGAACATTAAGAGATCATCATCCATCCAATGAAGTCAATGACTAGTCTAAAGTGGGAATGCTAATTAGGTTATGTTCATGAGTTCATTGAGGAATTCAAGGCTTTGCCTGAGGATGCTATAGTTGTAATGGATGCCACCTAGACACAACGAGAATATCTAGTTGATGAAGAAGGTAAAAGCCTTGTTGTTCGTATTCCTTGGTACCATCATTTAGGGATAATACAACACATGGGTGCTCTTACTCCTGAAGAAGCACAAAGGATGAAAGACGTAGTTGAGACTAACATCAAGGAAAGAGTAGTGTCAAGAGCCCAAGCTTAGTCTACGGAGAAGAAGGCTAAGAAAAAGAAAACTATGCCTTCCTCAAACAAAGAGACTAAAGAGCTTGCTATTTACTAAATTCTTCAGATTCTGTCTATGGATCAAGTGAACAAAGTCACCATAAGGCAAGTTGACCTGAGATTCAGGCATTTGCATGCCAAAGAAGATGATTTCTACCCTAATGGATGTGACTTAGCATTTGCAGGGTAGTGAAGGCTCAATTGGATGTCAAGAATATCTAGTGTCCTCTAAGCATGCACATTTGTGAAAGCATTGAGATCAAGTTTTATAAGAAATAACAACAATTACAGTACAAGAAGGGTTGAATAATGTGTTAATAAAAGATAATAAATTTCTTTTAAAACACTTATATCACAAATATAGGCAAATATGTATATGTATGGTAAGTCATCCATTGAAAAGAAAACAGATTTTGATAAAGCCAAGTTTGATCTTCCAACTAGGTAAGATAGAGTTTTTAAAATAGTTTTTCAAGCAAATACTTGGTATGAAAAGAATGATAGAAAGTGCTAAGAGAATGCTTAATAAAACGTTAAGGAGAGAAGTAGAAACACTTGGTTTATACTAGTCCACTCAAACTGAGCTACATCCAGTTCTCCTTTACACAATAATAAAGGGTTCCACTAATCAAAACTTGATTTGAAAAACAATTATTCTGTTCTGCCACTCTTGGCTATACAAGTATTCTTAATACTACTTCTGGCACTGTCTTAGACTCCCTCTTAATATAAGAAAACACAAGTATTATTTAACACTAAGCCACTCCTAACTTTCACAAACAATAGTTTGAATGAACACAAGTATTCAATAACACTTAATGAGTGGATAAATAGTAAAGCTCAAATACAAGATAACTTTGCTTAGAAAATGATAAACAATAAAAGCTTAAATGAATCATCCAGTGATTTGTGTAGAGTTTTGCTTCAGAATTATTCTCGTTTTCTCGTAATAAGTGTGTCATCTTTCCTTTTGGGTAGAGTCTTCCTTTCATAGACTTCAGTAAAGGATCTGTTATAGGATTAGTGTTGAGTCCTTGAAATAACCTTTGTCTCACAATGGGAGATGAGACTATGTGTCATTCTCTGATTCACGAGGATATGCACAGAAGTACAGACAACTACATGTGCTCCTTGTACTCGATGAAAGCCACCCGTGAGGAATATACTGTGTAGACCTTTTATTCTCTTCTATTATGTCTTTTCCTTAAATTCAAATGTTAACAATTCAAATAAAAAGAGACAAACTGAAAATTCATAAAAGAGAATATGTGTACTTTCTTTTTCGATTATCACGACCTTTTCGAACTATGTTGATCACTTATAAGAGTATGTACAAAACTCATATCAATTGGACGTGAGTGTTAATTATACTCAGTGTATAATATTGATTAATATATTGAATTGACGCTCTTGATTTTAGCACGTTGAACGCTAATTAATAATTAACAGAGCTTTTCTCTCTTTGAGTGTGGACGATGTAAATAATTGTTAAGTCCTTTAATAATGTTGATCTTGTCCACTTGTCATAAACTCATTAACTTATCAATAATTTATATTCATTATTGTTTATCAAAATCTAAGGTAAGTATGAATGGCCATCCATACCTAACATTATCTAGATAGGATATGCAACAAACTCACTATTGTGGATGAAAACAAATATAAAATGGAGGAGCCATCCACACCAAAGTTAGCACAAAGCCAAAGTGAAACTTCATAAGTTCTCATCTATGACTATTGTAAGATGGAAGAAGGAAAGAGACGATTTATCTAATAGAGGGAGTTGCTATTCTTACGCTGAATTTTGCTATTCCCACCCCTCAATTTTGCTATTCTTACCCTCAAATCTTACTAATAATAGAATTAATTGTGATATAAATATTTTTAATTAAAATTTGAATTAATAATTACACAAATGACCATTTTTAACTGTAATCAAATTAATTATGATACAAATAATTTGAATACTATTAGTAAAGGAAATTTTTGTAATAATTAATTTAATTATTTTTATTCATAATAATTTCTATCATAATTGGGGTGAGAATAACAATTTTTTCTCACGGATTAGGCATGATATGCATCAAGCCCAATCTAAACATACTTTTGTTTATGACTTTAACTAAGGGTGTAAACTTGATCCAATCTAGGCCACTTTTACGTGTAGGTGACCCGGGTTGGATTGAGTTTAGTATATTTTTTAACCCAATCCAATTAAACCCAATTGAGTTGAATTGGATTTACCAACTTTAATTGGGTTGGGTTGAGTTTGACCATTAGGGTGAGTCATTAAAAAAATTGTCATCTATTTTGTTTTTTAAAAAAAAATTAAAAATACCTAAAACTCAAAAATAGTAAAAGGATATTTTCAAAATTTGTTTTACAACTCATTCATAATGATAAACTATAAACCTGCAAATTGTTTAAGTAATAACTCATTCATAATGACAAAAACATAAACTTCAAAGGTTGTAACCTATTTAATAACTCAATTTCAAAGAGAAACTCTCTTCTTCTATTGGGGCTTTTGAGAGTGAATATGAGACTAATATAGGTATGAAAGTTTACTTTAGGTATGCCGTTTTCTATATATTAATAGAAAATTAATATTTTTATTATATGAATATTATATATTTGGATTGTATTGGATTTAGTTGGATCCAAAACTTCAAACTCATTATTCAATACATTGACCTAATCTAATTCACAAAAATATAATTAGATAGTGTCGGATGAATTCATGGGTTGAGTGCCATCCGTTTTACCCCTAACTTTAACAAAAGAGCTAAGACATTGTCAATCATGTAGTGGATAAAGGATGTTATCAAAAAGAGAAATTATTCAAAGTGTACAAGAAAAAAAAACTTAGTAATACGTAGAACTAATAGCAATTGGTAAGGAACTTCGGATGGTAAGATGGTGTTATTTCTGTTCAGCATTGTCTCTTGATAAATCATCTAGTGCTATTGAATCTGTAGTATTATCTTATAACTTTAAAAAAAAATGCCGCTGGACACATTACTTATTCAAAGGGGCAAATGGAAAGGAGAATATCATTGACTTTGACAAACGATGTGGAATGAGAATCGGGGATTGGCCAAGTTAATTGTTCTGGTCACTGGTCAGAATGAGAAGCCAGACTAGCCAGTGGTTGACTTGGACTGCTATAATTATATCTACTTGACCTTGAGCATGAAGCATAAATCATAAACCAAGAATGGTTTGTGTTAGACCCGTTCGCGTTCAGCATACAGAAATGAAGTAGTTAAATAGCCGCGAAAGAGAGAAAAGGACGACTTGCTTCTAATGTAGCAATCCATGACAAGTTGACAACCATTTCCTTCTTCAATGGATTATTTTGATTTTTTTTCCTTTTTTTGGTAGTCTAAGTATGAGTAGAAGTCGGAATAAGTTAGGCAAGTATGGCCCATCCCTGTTCTAGGTCTGTCCATTTATTATGGAATGTAAGTAACGTAATACTGTAATTGTATTATATTTAATTGTTATTATTATTACATTTTGGAAATATAAATCCTATGTATATTTTTTATTTTACTGATGTAATTTTTTGCTTGATAGAAATTAAATACAAATTGTAGAAACTTATGTTATATATCCCAACATATTATTAATAGTGTTATGTTTGTGTCATTATATTTTTTTAAAAATTATTGTACAATTTTATTTTTAATAATTTTTTTATTGTGTTTAATTTTTTTAATATATTTTTATATTACATGATTTTATAATGGAGTGTGATAAAATAGAATAATAAGCTTATTTTATCTATTTCTAATTCACAATTTTTTAAAATTAAAAACAAAAAATAACTAAAATTGATAGCTCAAAATAAAAATTGAATTGAATTTTTAATAATTTCAAAACTCAAAATAGAAAAATACCGCAAACGGACCTTAATAATTATTAACATCCGATTCTAGAATTTTTTTTCTATCTACATTACTTTTCTCTAAATAATTGTCAATGTACATTAATTCTCAATTTAATTCTTGAACTACACTACCCTTTGAGAAGTCCTGTTTGAGGACTCGACTTCCCACCTTCGTTTCTTTTTTAAATGTTATTTTATTAAATTTAAAAATGCTCTAATTAAATAAAATGTTAATAATTAATTAATAGTCTTAAAATAAATAAAAAAGGAAAAGTGATTAAAAAAATAGATTAATTAAAAACATATTGAATATATAGTTACAACATCTTAGTTATGTTATATAAAGAAATTAAAACACTCAGATAACGAAAAATACTAACAATTAGAGAGACAAATATAACAAACGAAATATAATAAAATAAAAATAATGGAACATACTAACAATAACAATTGAAATATGAAAATGACGAAACTAATCATAGTTTGAAAGATGTTGTGCATCGAACATGTCTTTTTCTATTTGAATCATTCTAGCGAGTTGTTCATCATGCACAACATCTGCATTGGTTATTGGAGTTTGTTGGGTTACTGATTTACTAAAAATAGCTAAAATTTCTAGTGGACAAAAATGCTTCTAGTAGTTGGATTCTACTAAAACCTTTAACACGTCTTCATCATTTTTCAACTATGTATTTCATATTTGATTAATTTGTTTGAATATTTTGTATGGCTTAACTGTCGAAAGAACAATTGTCTGACCACCTATGATTCGTGAATTCCATAAGGGAGAATCCCTAGAGGTACAACTTGCTTGATGACATCCTTGAGTGTTTCGATATTGCATCTCGAAGGAATTTCAAATCATATTGGGTTTGTTTCAGTGAAGGAGTAACCAAAAAAACCGCCTTGTCATGAGTAGGAGTGATGGTGGGTCAAAGAAGGTTGAGTATACCATCGGGTGTTTTGTTGATGGTACATAATAATTCTATAGGGCCAAAAAGCGGGTATTGCTCATTGCACATTAACATTGTGCTAACATCATCATCATTTTTCAATTGCAAAGAATGAAAAAAGATTGTTGACCTGCATCTATGGATGGTTGCCGATAGTAGATTTCATGGACAAATTGGTCATTGGTTAGTCGAAGGGTGTTGTGCATTCTACTCTTTAGTGTCTCAAAAGAACACTCATTAGGAACTCACATTAGTATTGGAGTAGGACATTAAAAATAAACACCAGTTTGGTTGTGTTTGATTTATCCATTTGGAAAAATGAATGCTAATTTTGAGTTAGCAATAGTTAGAGTGCTTGTTTCTCCTAAGAAGGCCATAATATTGAGATTGAATTTCATTTGTGAAGGTATATTGTGTTATTTATATTTGTTTGAATATTTTCCCCGTTGATGTGTACTGGATTCTCATAAGGTTGGAATTGTCTTTTTGATAGAGGCTTGTCTGGAATCCAAAGTTGATTGAGACATGTCATTATTCCAATTTCTCTTTTATTGATATAGTGCATAGTGTTGTCAATTTCAACTGGGATTTTACCCTGCTACCTGGTGTACCAATCCATTATTGTTTTAAGACTTGAAATTTAAATTGAGTTGTCAATTCAAAGTCAGTTTTGTCGGTGAAACATCTATTGTTTTTTTTCCAAAGACTTGGGTAAATTGGAAAGTGTTGTCAATTTCAAATGTCATTTTACTCTACTACATGGTGCACTAGACGTACATTATTACTTTTAGACTTTAAATTTAAATTGAGTTTTCAATTCAATGTCAATTTTCTGTAAATAATAGAGACTCAATTAACTCGCACAGACTTATCAATTTCAAGTGTTTGTGCTTTAGGGAGTTGTCAGTTTTTGTTATTTTCGTTGTTAACATAAATTGAAACAAATGATATTTTCATTGTGTAAAGTAAGTACTATAAACAAAAACAACAAAACAAGGTAGGTAATGCAAACTTATAATGACATAATGTTAAAGCACTTAACACAAACATAACACAACACAGGAAAACCTCAAAGCAGAAACAACTAACACACGGATCATCCCCAAATTATCAATCTCATTTGATTATTGGTTCGTGGGAAGGAGACATGTTACATCCTTCCAGTCCAAAAGAGGAGTCACTATCACTACCATGGTCTTTGACCCAACAATCTACATTGTGTTTGTATTCATCTAATAGGTCCTCCGGATTGGAGGTTGAGTCATTTTGGTTGTTTGGTGGGTTATTATTGTTACAAATTGTGGCAAATAACTCCACAAATGATAGTGTTGGGTTGTTGTAAAAAATGTTGAACATCTGTCCAACATCATGATCATGTCTCAAAATAAAACATGTGTACATATATTGTTATCCTGGCTCAAATATGGGGCATCGAAAGTGGAGATGTTGGATATGTTGGTGTGGTTCAGTGTTTATTTTTTGTTGAACTAGTTCGATCAATTGTGTAAGAGTTATGACCTTGTTGACCATGAAAGTTCTTGCATTATTACTAATGAAGGTGGTACTCTCATTAGTGCTGCAAATTTGGTTGTTGTAGTAAATACAAACATATGCAGTTGGGTGAGACATAGTGGTAGTGGTTTAGATGAGCATTTGAAAGTTATACGAATGTCTTCAACTGGTAGTGATATTTATAGAATTTGTTAGTTGCATTCAGGTGTTCAGTGTGCAATCACATGCACTTGTAAATGGCTTGTGAGCCTGCCTAATACATGGCCTCGAGATGCAATAAGGGTTAGTGCGGTGAGCAGTAATAACAAAAAAATAGCTTGAATCGTTTTCATAGGCTTTTGTATGTTGCGTGCAGGTGTTCACTGTGCAGTCACATGCACTGGTAATTGGCATGTGAGCCTGACTCGCACATGGCCTCGAGATGTGACAAGGGTCACTACAATAACAAACGATTTTTAAATTCAAAATTATTGAAATTGTTCATAAACTATAAATACAAGATTTAAGGGTTGAAAACATAGTTTTTTATGTTTGAGTAATAATTTGAGGTCCTTCTTGATCAAACTGTCACATGATATTTTTTTTTGAATTCTTTCACGTGAAAACTATGAAATAAATTTGGCACAAATATTTTTATTTTATTGGAAATAAATGTTATAAATTGCATAACATAAGCACTTAAACATAGTTTTAAAGGTCGAAAACATAGATTTTTTTACTATCAATTTGAGGTTTTCTTGATGAAACTGTTATACGATATATTTTTTTTGGATTCTTTGACATGAAAAATATGAAATAAATTTGCCACAGATATTTATAATGTATTGGAAATAAATTTTATAAATTGCATAACATGATCACTTAAACATAATATAACATGGCATGACCATTTTAACATGATTTTGAAAACTACATTAGAAGGGTACTTAAACATAATTGATCTCATTATCACAACATTTTATACTTTAATGACCAAGATGATGACCAGTCCCACAGGACGGTGGACGTTGATTACGTCATGGATTTCTTTTTTTTGTATCACTGGTTCTCCCTCATGATGGTGATGTTGTTGTTCTGTCTCAGGGTTTTCAGTGTGAGTTGTTACAACTAAAGAACTTTGTCCTTGCTCTCCAAATGAATATGGTGCAATGAACTGTTGTAAATAAGCCAAATATGATGTTGCAAAATTTGGTGTATTTAAATCATCACCAAATAAATTGGTTATCCATTCAAGGTTAGTTGCATTGTCTGACTTGCGAGTTTGGCCAAAAGTTTGATAAGCAGGTGATGAAGTACAAAACATTGACCGAGGATGTGGAATGAGGAATTCAACGGTTGTCCTTGTAACATTATGGGTAATTATTGTGCGGTGAATCATTTAGTTGTTATGCAACAGACAAGAACAAAATAATGTTTTGCCTATACCATTCTATATACTATGGTGTATGTGTCACTAGCCCTTCAACCCATGGTCTAGTTCAAACATCATTTCATTTGTTTTTCTAGATATTACTCTACCTTGCATGATATTCCATCTAGTCACTGTAATGATTGTCTTGCATGTCAATCTGGATCAAGATTCATGGGATCAATAGTTATGTCTTGATGTAGTCCAAATTGTAACTTGATCCGGTTTTTTTGATTTCATTCCACAATAGAAAAACAAATAATTACAGTACATGCAGACCAAATGTTCTTGTCTCTATATGCATGTCTTAGTAGGTGCTCTTCAAATCCTCTATATGGGACCCAAGAAAACTGAAATATATGTTAACAATGCAACATTCGTAAATGTTAATATGTACATATTGATGGTGTGGTTGATGATAGTAATATATATGATGCTTCTCCATATGATCTATGCGAGATCTATGCCCGACCAAGTCACCATGAGGTGTGTCCCTATGTTCTAATCTACCACCACTCCATCTGAAATGTAAATGAAACAAAACCACTATTCTTTGTAATGTTAAAATGTGCATCATTGAAACTAAAAATTGTGATTTCATTATTTGTAATAACCTTTTAGTGAGAAAATAAGTGGTTTTGGGCCATGGAACTCTTTGGTGCAATAAAAGGCATGCAGTACCAAGCCCATGACTGCAATAGTAAGACAACCACCCATAACTCTACCAAACTTCGATGATGCCTGACATAATTCTCTGAACAGGTTTTCTAAACAAGCAGAACCCCAACTATTTTATGTTTTCAAAATCATGTAATAGGTATTAAAGCACAACAAATCATGTACATTATGTAAGCTCTACACCTACATTGTAGTTGATGTATTGTTGGTTCTCCTGGTAATGGTGCGTGCAAGGTGGTAAGAAATCGTGTCAGCTTTAGTGTGACTCCCTTATGTGCATTATCTGGAGGGATTTTGCCTAGTAACTTGTCGCATAACTCATCCCAATCTAGAAAGTTAGGTCCTATCACAACACGACCATCGACCCTAATGCTTAGATACAATGCAACATCTTCGAGTGTGCTGGTGCATTCACCCCATGGCAGGTGAAAAGTGTGTGTTTTAGGCCTCCATCGTTCAATCAATGCAGTGATCACTAGAGGATCAATTCTACACTGTTTGATTAGGGCAATATGTTGGAACCCGATAAATGATAATAATGGTACAATTTGTGGTTGTGGTTTAGGTATTGTATGGTAATACGAAGTGATTAAGTCGTTATTTGTGGTACGTGAACGGTGAAAGTGTTGATGACGCAATAGAAGTATATGAGCCATGACAATGAGGTTTGATGGTAAAATAGGTACAAATAATATAAAATTTGAAGTTGGGTGATGAAAATGTGGTATTGACATGCACCACCCATCAATTTATAATATAAACTACCTCGAGATTCCAAAGCACGTTTACAATTTGTCTCATTATAAGGTCTCGAGATTCCAAAGCATGTTAACATGATTGTCTTACTATCATGCATTGAAATTCCAAATCATGTGAACCATGGACCTGTGATTGATTGTATATATAAAGGCATCATATCACCATAGACTTTGAATAGTTGCATCAAATCACATTGTGCGAGAAAACAAAGATAGCAAGCAAAATGAGTTCAAAGCCAATTTATGCATACGTTTATATGAATGGTGAGATCATCCATAGTTCAAGCGTAAATGCAATTTTCAGAAGTGACAAGACATAATCACTGCAATATAGTCATCAATTAGAGATGATGATGCTACCTCTATAATTACTGCATTTTGGTATCGTTTTCTTGGATACTAATTCAATAGTCGTGTTGAGTATAGGACAATTCAAATTATTGATGAAGAAGGTGTTTAGTGCATGTTTGACACATTTGAAAATATGTAAAGTGTAATATGTATGAAATGGATAAAATGGAGAAAAGCATCGGGGGTGTTATGTGATGCAAAGGTACCGATCAAGCTAAAGGGAAAGTTTTATCGGACTATGGTAAGACCGGCGATTTTGTACGGAACAGAATGTTGGGCGGTCAAGAGCCAACATGAGAATAAAGTAGGTGTAGCGGAGATGAGGATGTTGCGGTGGATGTGTGGTAAGACTCGACAGGATAAAATTAGAAACGAAGCTATTAGAGAGAGGGTTGGAGTAACGCCTATTGTAGAGAAGATGGTGGAAAATAGACTTAGGTGATTTGGGCATGTAGAGAGAAGACCGGTAGACTCTGTAGTGAGGAGAGTAGACCAGATGGAGAGAAGACAAACAATTCGAGGCAGAGGAAGACCCAAAAAGACTATAAGAGAGGTTATCAAAAAGGATCTCGAACTTAATGATTTGGATAGAAGTATGGTACTTGATAGAACATTATGGCGGAAGTTGATCCATGTAGCCGACCCCACCTAGTGGGATAAGGCGTTGTTGTTGTTGTTGTAATATGTATGAAACTTAAAGTTGATGTTCATGATTCATCATCACCTTCTCAAGTTAATGACCTAAGCTAGGCGGAGATGGAGAATTCCCTGAAATTAGAACGAATAATTTAACATATTTTGTTGTTGTATTGCTTTTAATTAGTTGTTCGTCTTTATTATGTATTTGGCATTGTTACATGCTTTTCAATTTTTATTTTCAATTTACTTTAATAATATGATCCTTTACTAAACCACAAACGAATTTATGCGGATGTCAATAATCCGTGTGGGCTAGGTAAGCGATGTGAAACAGTGCGATCAAAAGTCATGATGCAATGGATAGGCTTTTGTCTGTGATGTGGATAGGTGTACACTATTCACTCACATGCACCGACAACCGCATTAACGCGGATCTTAATAATCCGCTTGGGCTCAGTGGGCTCAATAATCTGCCTCGTCATTACGATATCACTACTCTAAACCGCGAAAATTTCAATTTTTAAATGAAAGCTCCTTTAATTTGCTTATGAAAAATCAAAGTAAATTTTTTACGATATACATTCACAAAGCAACATACAATTACTTAAATGAATACATATATAGATATAGTAACTCAGTATACATCATCCACATAATGGAAAGTAAATTAGCTTATACATATAGATAAATCTGTGATTTACATCCTCAATTCAAAAAAGAAATATAAAACCAGCTACGGAGGAGTTGATTAACAAAACAAAACTCTCTCCCAAAATAATCCCAACGTCATCATGTCGGCTTGGCAGCTCCACAAAAGAATCTTACTTCACGTACTCTACTGCTGTCCTTCTGCTCCCACAAACAAAGGTTCATGATCATCACATGTACCAACCACACGGTACAAAAATTGCAAGAGTGAGTTTATTATAAAAGAAATTAACTCAAAAATCAAATAACCATACTTAGTAAGAAAACATTAAAAATACCATAAGCATACACAAACATCCATTAGTCCAACATACACACAACATACTCTTGTGTTCTACGTCAGTTCCTCTTTGCGTCTGTACCTCTCTCGTTCCTGTTTGTCAATCCAAACACAAGGTTCTATATACCAAATTGAAAGAAATTTAGTATAGATTTAAAAAACAAGGATAATAACAACATTCGGGGTCAATTACCCCTGTCAAAAAATAAAGGGCTAAGAGTGTTTCGGATTCTACTAAAAGGAGATGTCATTTTGAAATCCCGATCACGCCAATGTGACTGGGATTCAGTGAAGGTCACGAAAATAACATCAATTTTATATAAAAGATAACTTTTACAATGTCTCATTTTCAAGGGGTTTTCAAAGAAAGTGTAAAAACACCCTATTACAGTACCCAAAACACAAGAGACACTAAGAGAAACTCAAACTAACTAAGAGAAAGGCTTAGAAATCAAGATTACCTCAAAGAAGCTATAAAAGAAAGGATTGAGGGATGTTTTCTCCACCGAATCCTTGAGGTAGATTCTGAGGATTCTGCTCCGATTAAAATGTTCCTCTTGGTGTGGTAGTCTGATGACAAGCAACGACAACTCGTGGTGGTCGTGGGTGGTGGAGGAGAAGTTTCTAGGGTGGTTTGGATGAATTTTTGAGAGAGAGAAAGAGGCGTGAAATTGTGTTTCTCATGCTGGAAAACATTTATAATATGCAGATCTCGCTTAGCAAACTCGTCTTGCTAAGCGGGAGTCCACTTTTGGTGCTAAGCATGAATTTTCACGGTTGGGATTTGCGCTGAGCGTGACAATTTACGCTGAGTGCAATTCCTCTTGCACAAAGCGTGACAATTCTCGCTTAGCGCAATTCCCTTTCGGGTTGAAATTGCACTTAGAGCACTTCTCACGCTAAGAGAGAGGCTATAAATTGTTATTTTGAAAATCCCAATGGTCAAACCTTGCAGAAATGTCTTAGGAACCTCTAGTCAAAATGTGAAAACGATCTAGCAGTTAACGAATCTAGGATCGCGATTTTGTTGGAATATGTTTAGGTAAAATTTGAAATCTCATAATTTAAACTTAGGTCAATGAAACTCCACATAACTCAACATCTGCATCAAGCAAATCACACATGACTAATTCACACTATACGTAAACTCATTCAAGTCAATCATATAATCAAATAACACGATAAATACAATTAAACATCGATTTATAATGAGCGATATTTTAGGGTGTTACAACTCTCCCACCCTTTTAGAAATTTTGTCCCCAAAATTTACCTGACTCAAACAAGGCTGGATAGGCTCCTCGCATCTGACTCTCTAGTTCCCACATGGCGTCTTCTTCTAATGCACTTCCTCATATCACCTTGACCAATGGAATTTCCTTCCCTCTTAGGTGCTTTGTCAGCCTATCCTTGATCCTCAATGACCATTTTTCATATGTCAAGTTCTCCTTCACTTGTACGTCATCCAATTCGATCACATGAGATGGATCATGGATATACTTACGGAGTTGAGACAGATGAAATACATTGTGAAGATTAGAAAGAGATGGGGGTAATGCAATTTGGTATGCCACATGAATGACTCTTTTGAGAATTTGGAAAGGACCAATAAAATGAGGTGTGGGTTTTTGGGATTTCAATGCTCGACCAACCCCAGTCCACGGAGTGACTCTCAGGAATACATGATCACTAACCTTGAACTCCAAGTCTTTCTTCCTCTTGTCTTGATAGCTTTTCTGCCTACTCTGAGCAATCCTCATCCTCTCTTAGATCAACTTGACCTTCTCAGTGGTTTGTTGTGCCACTATAGGTCCTAAGGTGAAGTTCTCTCTAGGCTCTAGCCAACATAGGGGTGTCCTACACCTTCTACCATACAGAGCTTCATAAGGAGCCATGCCAATGGTAGAGTGAAAACTATTATTATAAGTGAACTCTATCAATGGCAGAAAACTCTCACAAATTCCTTTTTGTTCTAAGACACAAGCCTTCAAAAGGTCCTCCAACGACTGAATGGTCCGTTCAGTTTGGCCATCAGTCTAAGGGTGGTAGGCTGAACTTAGTCTAAGCTTGGTTTCCAATGCTCTGTTCAAACTCCCAAAATATAGAGGTAAACCTAGGATCTCTATCAGACACTATGCTAGATGGCACACCATGTAATCTGACAATCTCACTAATATACAGGGAGGTCAACTTCTCCAAGGATAATATGATATTAATGGGAATAAAGTGAGCAAACTTGGTTAGTCTATCAACAATAACCCAGATAGAATCTAAACCTCTGGGGGTCTTAGGTATTCCTACAACAAAATCCATGGAAATACTGTCCCAGTTCCACTAAGGTATCTCCAAGGGTTGTAATTTCCCTAAAGGTCTTTGGTGTTCTATCATAGCCTTCTGACAGACTAAACATGCATACACAAACTCACTAACCTCTCTCTTCATGTTAGGCCACCAAAACATTATCTTTAGATCCTGATACATCTTGGTAGAACCAGGGTGGATGCTCAGGTGGCTCCTATGTCCTTCCTCTAAGATCATCTTCCTAAGTTCAAGCACATTGGTAACACAAATCCTATCTTGAAGTCTCAAGACTCCATACGATCCCACATTGAAACTACTATGTCTCCCTAACTCTATAGCTTCTAATTGAGTCCTTAGAAAATGATCAGTCTTCTAACCCTCCCTGATATATCCTACTAACTCATTGGTGATCCTCAAAACTCCTAATCTCACACTATTAGGGGTAACCTCACACGCAAGGCTAAGGTCTCTAAATTGTTCTAGGAGATCCAGCTCTCTAACCATCAAGGTAGATATATGTAGGGATTTCCTACTCAAGGCGTTAGCCACTACATTGTCTTTGTCAGGATGGTAGCTAAGCTCAAAATCATAATCTTTAAGAAACTCTAACCATCTCCTTTGACGAATGTTCAGCTCTTTCTAACTAAATAAGTACTTAAGGCTCTTATGATCACTAAACACCTCAAACTTGGTGCTAAACAAGTAATGCCTCCACATCTTAAGGGCAAAAACTACAGCAACCAACTCCAGATCATGGGTGGGATAATTCCTCTCATGAGTCTTGACTTGTCTAGAAGCATAGGCCACTACTTGGCCATTTTGCATCAACACTCCTCCTAAACCTATATTTGATGCATCAAAATACACCTCAAAGGGTTTTCTCGGGTTAAGGGCTTGGAAATTATGCTCACATTGGGTATCCCACACAAAAGCTTTACCCTTACAAGTCAGTTTGGTCAAAGGTAAAGCTAACTTGGAGAAACCTTCTACGAATCTCCGGTAATATCCTGCTAAGCCCAGAAAACTCTTAATCTCAAATATAGACTTAGGACTCTTCCACTCAAGAACGACTTCTATCTTAGAGGGGTCTACAACTATACCTAATGCAATCCTACCCCTCAAGGGCATTGGATAGAAGACTCTAAGAAGATTGGGCCAAAGATGCAAGAGAAGGCCCTAGGGTTCTCATGAGCCTTAGGGTTGATTTTGGGCCCATGGGCTAAGTTTGAGCCCAGTTATCTTTGTACATATTAGATTAAGGTTTCATTATTTTTGGGCCTTGTATTTAGGGTTCCATAATGTAGATAGGGTACCTTAAAAATGTAGGATTTTTCAGCCCTCGTATTTAAGGCACCTAGACTAGTTTTTATATTAAGGGTAATTTTGTAATTTCACATGCATTAAGTGAATATTTGATGTGTGTGTTGGGAAATAAATTTAATTGAATTGGGAGAAGCCCAATCCAATTAAATTTTAGAGGCGAAGGTGAGCATTGGCTTGCTACACTCCATTGCCACATCATATAATCACACTTTGTGCATGTCCTTCATGCTTTACGTGCCTCATGACACCTAAGCACACTTAGTGGAAAATCTAGGACTTGATCTTGGATTAGTGGGCTGAACCATAGCTAAAATTCACTAATCACAATTAGTGAAATTTTGGCTCCAAAATTTGGCTCCACAAATTCAATTTCAAATTCAAGTGAAATTTGAATAGAAATTCAAATTTCCCTCCAATTTTGTATGCACTTAGGCTATAAATAGAGGTCATGTGTGTGCATTTTTTGAACTTTGATCATTTGAGTATTACACTTCAAATTTCAGACCTCTTTTGAGGTACAAAATTTCGTGCTCCTTCTCTCCTTCTCCCTCCCCTCATCTTCTCCTCCTTCAAGCTCTTATCCATGGCTTCCTATGGTGGTGAGCTTGTGCTTGACTTATCTTCTCCTTGAAGTGACGTCTCCAATCATCTTTCTTCGTTCTCCATTCCACTTCCATTGAACTTCAAGAAGAAAAGGACTCCATTGATGAAGAAGATCCAAGACCTACAAGCTCCACATGGAGCTACATCATGTGGTATCAAGAGCATCTTCGTCTAGGTGATGTTCTTTTGCTTCCTCTATCTTTTTGTTCGATCAATTCACTTTAATTACTTGTTCATCATCTTATTCTCCCTGTATATCCTCAACTGTGTTGTGGTTTGGTACTGTTTAGAGTAGATTAAAAAAAATAAACCGATTAAATCTTAGATCTACACTTGTTCTTGCATTTCTATGGTTCAAATTTTATAGATCTACTCTTGAATCATGTTTTTGTGTTGATTTTTGGTTCTATCATTTTTCAGTCATAATCTTCTTGTGCTGAATCTTTAGATCTAAATTTTCTTCCAAAATATTGATTAGAAAAAAAAAACACAAAAATCTAAGTGCAAATCACTTAATCCATGTTGTCTTAGAGTCATGTTTAATCATAATAATTGTCACATTATGTTCTAAGTTTGTGTTGAATTTTGATTTTGTTGATTGAATTTTAGATACATTTGTTCATGTATTATTGTCATTCTTATCCTTTCTTTTTTAATTTTGAGTCTAATTCATGCATGTTATTTAGTTCATAACATGTTCTAAATCAATTCCTAGAAGTAGTCTTGTTGTTGAACTTTGTTTTGTTTTCTAAGTTTCCTATATGATGCCTATGAAGAAATTGAGTTGTGGTGCTGAGTTGTGGCTGGATTTCTGAATCAAAATAAGTTTTAAACTCTCTTGAATTGTGTTATTCAAGAAATTTGAGCATAAGAAAACACAAATTGTAATTATCCAAGCCTTAAGCAACATAAACACTACTCTTAATTTCTAGGTTGAAATCGCTGGTGCTGGCAGCTTGAACATACGAACTTGTAAAAATTATTGAGAATCGGTAACTGCGAATTTTGAGCTTAAATTTTTACTGAATTTTTGAGACATCTGGAAATAAATTATAAAAAAAGAAAAAAGTGATTTGGACAAAAGGAAAAAATAAGAAAAATCACACAAGTTGGCAGGAAAATCAGTATCCAGAAAAGAAAAAAAAAAGTGAAAGGGAAGTGTGCTTATTGTTTTGGCTCAAAATTTGTTCTATAATTGATGCCTATTTTATACAAATATTAGTTCTGAAATTTGAATTCAAAATTAGTGTGAAAAAAAGTGCCAAAACTAGATGTTTGTTGAGTCTTTTTTTTTTGTGTTTTTTACTCTAGTCTAGAGCCATTCTAAGTTTCTCTTTGAGTCCTAGCTTGCTTTTATGTGCTTTTCATTGCTTTAATTGTTGAATAATCCTTGAAAATTTGTCTTGTTAAAAATATATTGGTTTAGCTTTCATTTAATTTTTTGGTCTTTGGTTATTGCTTGTCTCTTTATTTCCTTGTTTGTGAGTTTCCATATAGTGAATTGGAAAGGAGGATTGGTGTCATCCCTTGAAGAATTTGAGTCAAGAAGCAAGGGGCCAACCACCTTAAGAGCTATTGGACTAAGAAGCACTCCAAATTGAGTGAAACACCAAAGAGAGAATAGCCACCAAAATTGAGGACTTTTTTTTTGTAATTTTGTATTTGGCAATTTGCTTTGCTTTCAAATTTTGTAACAAAAAGGCCTTTCATTGGAAGTAAGTTGGGAGCCATTTGTGTGTAATAATTTTAGGCAATTTTCCCTTAGGATAGTGAGTGTTTTTGTTGGGAACCTTAAATGAGGTCTTCCAAACACTCTTAGGATCCGCCTTGTTTGCATTTCTTGCACTTTAATTTCTTGCTTACTTTCATAGCTTATTTCCTTTACCTTCCATTATCAAACCACCTAGATAGTTTGCCTTTTACCAATTAGTTTTTACCTTATCTTTCACACCTTTTTTAGTATTTATTTTGGCTAGTTTCAACCATAGTTTCTTTTACCTTTTGTTTTCAAACCCCCAACAAGAAAGAACCAAAAATTAGGAACCAACATGAGTCTTCATTCTTCATCTAGTGTTAATGGTGAGGGTTCTACTCCTAAGGACCCCTTGTATAAGATATTAGATTAGTTGAGATCCCTTAAGTTGTGGAAAGATAACAAGAGAGAAAAGAAAAAGGAAAAAAAGAGTGGAAGAAATAAGTCAAGATGAAAGAGAGAAAATAAGAAAGGAAGAAAGAAGAAAAATAATGAAAGAAATGGAAAAAGAAAAACATGCCTCCTATAGTAGTCATGACTTTTGTAAGAGCCTAAGTGAAGAACTTAGTGACTATTATAGAGGAAGGCATAGGTCACATCCTAGACCTCACTCCGAAAGAAGAGAAAAGGATAGTAGGCCTCAATAGGTTAACATTAGCCTCCCATATTTCCATGGAAAAGATAATGTTGAGGCCTACTTAGATTGAGAAATGAAGGTTGAACAACTCTTTGCTTGCCATCATATTAGCGAAGAGAGAAAAGTTCCATTGGCTACCCTTAGCTTTCAAGGGTATGCCCTCTATTGGCGAACTTCCCTTGTTAGGGAACAAAGGATTCATGGGGATCCTCCATTAGAGTATTGGAATGATCTTAAGAGTGCCCTTAGGAAGAGGCACATTCCCTCCTACTATGAATGGAAGCTTATGGACAAGCTCCAAAGGCTTAGACATGGGAGGATGAGTGTTGAAGAATATAGACAACAAATGTAACTACTCCTTTAAAGAGCTGAACTTAGGGAGGAGGAAAGCACAAGCATAGCAAGGTTCCTTAGTGGGCTTAATATGGAAGTAAGGGATAAGGTTGAACTCCTTCCATATAGGGACCAAGATGAGCTAGTCCAACTTTGTATAAGAGTGGAGCAACAACTTAAAAGAAAGCCTTCTTCAAAATCTTATGACTTTCACTCTTATCCATGGAAGGACCAAGCCCAAGGAATTTTGGGGGCTGCACCTTCAAAACCCAAGGAAGATAAGGGTAAGACCATAGAGAAATCTACCCCTAAGACTAGATCCCAAGAAAGGACTAGCAACATTAAATGCTTCAAATGTCTTGGGAGAGGTCACATTGCCTCTCAATGCCCCCACAAAGAAAACCATGATTATGAGGGGTCAAGACATTAGTAGTAGTCAAAAGGAGACTACTTCTTCCCCTTCCTCTAGTGGAAGTGAAGATGAAGTAAGGGGTGAAGAGTCTAGTGAGGAAGTCTACCCCCATGAAGAAGGTGACCTCTTAATGGTTAGAAGGCTCCTTGGAGGTCAATCTTGTGGTCTATCTCAATCCCAAAGAGAGAACATATTTCATACAAGATGAAAATTTTTAGATAAAACTTGTTCTCTCATTGTGGATAGTGGATCTTGTCGCAATTGTTGTAGCACAAGATTAGTTTCCAAGTTGAACCTCTGTATCATTCCCCACCCAAAACCTTATAAACTTTAATGGCTCAATGAACAAGGGGAAATAATAGTTAACCAACAAGTGAAGGTACCTTTCTCCATTGGGACATTTAAGGATGAAGTTAATTGTGATATAGTTCCCACAGAGGCAGGGCATATTCTTTTAGGTAGGCCATGAAAATTTTATAGGAAGATCATTTACAATGGCCTAACTAATGAGATTACCCTCACCCATCTTGGCACTAAATTTGTGTTGCATCCTCAAACACCTTCACAGGTGGGCAAAGATTAACTAACTATGAAAGATAAGAAGGATGAGGAAGAAAAACTAGAAAACCAAAAGAAAAAGAAGGATAGTAAGGCCTTGTCTTCAAAGGCCAAGGGGAAGGAAAAAGAGGAAAAGGATTCCTCCAAGAAGATTGTTAAGAAGGAAAATCATTTTGCAACAAAATGTGATATCAAAAGAGCACTCCTTCTTAAACAATCTTTCTACCTTCTCCTATAAAGGGAAACATCCCTTAGCACCGCCTACCTCTTGAGCTCGAGGTTATTCCTCAAGTAAAGGAGTTGTTGGATGAGGGTTTGGTTTGTAAGAGCTTAAATCCTTGTGCTTTGTTGGTGCCCAAAATAGGTATTATGAGGCACCAAATCCCTATGATAGGTGGTATGATGAATGTGTTGAGTGGTGCAACCCTCTTTTGTAAAATCACTCATTCACCCAACATCTTCATGATTTGTGTACATAGGGACTCATTAGGTAGGTTTGTTCTTATTTTTTGTTTCAATACAAACCTAGGTGCTCATATGGGACACCTTAGGTTTGTCATAATTTTTTGTAGGAATAATCAACATGAAAATAAAGAAAAAGGTATGCTTTATTCCATTACTTTCCTTAACTTTTTAAATAGTGATCAAGGGTTTCCCATGAACCCTAAAAGAATAAAGGTCATTCTTGAGTGGCCTACTCCACCAAGTATAAGGGAAATTTGGGGCTTCAATGACTTAAAAAACTTTTACAAAAGGTTTGTCCCATATTTTTCTATACTTGTAGCACCACTCATTGAGTTGGTGAGGAACTATTTCTCTCATGGGAAGATGGCTGGGAAAGTGGTTTTCAGTCCTTACCCTACTCTAACATACCCAACATCACTAATACATATGTGTTTATTCTTTTTACAGGTGTTGAGGAAAGAATCCCTGAGTTTCAAGAACCTCTGGATTTGAGGTCAAATCCTTTTCAAGGGGGAGGGAATGATGAAATCCTACCCCACAGAGGCATTGGATAGAAGACTCCAAGAAGATTGGGCTAGAGATGCAAGAGAAGGCCCTAGGTTTCTCATGGTAGATTTTGGCCTCATGGGCTAAGTATGAGTCCAATTATCTTTGTACATATTAGATTACGGTTTCATTATTTTTGGGCCTTGTATTTAGGGCTCCATAATGTAGGTAGGGTACCCTAGAAATGTAGGATTTTTCAGCCCTTGTATTTTAAGGCACCTAGACTAGTTTTTGTATTAGGGGTAGTTTTGTAATTTCACATGCATTAAGTGAATATTTGATGTGTGTGGTGGAAAATAAATTTAATTGAATTGGGAGAAGCCCAGCCCAGTGAAATTTTAGAGGGGGAGATGAGCATTTGCTTGCTACACCCCATTGCCACATCATATAGTCACACTTTGTGCATGTCCCTCATGCTTTAGATCCCTCATGACACCTAAGCATACTTAGTGGAAAATCTTGGACTTGATCTTAGATTAGTGGGCTGAACCATAGCTAAAATTCACTAATCATAATTAGTGAAATTTTGGCTCCACAAATTCAATTTCAAATTCAAGTGAAATTTGAATAGAAATTCAAATTTCCCTCCAATTTTGTGTGAAACTTAGGCTATAAATAGAGGTCATGTGTGTGCATTTTTTGAACTTTGATCATTTGAGAATTACACTTCAAAGTTCAGACCTCTTTTGAGGTACAAAATTTCGTGCTCCTTCTCTCTTCTCCCTCCTCTCATCTTCTCCTCCTTCAAGCTCTTATCCATGGCTTCCTATGGTGGTGAGCTTGTGCTTAACTCATCTTCTCCTTGAAGTGGCGTCTCCAATCATCTTTCTTCTTTCTCCTTGAAGTGGGACTCCATTGATGAAGAAGATACAAGGCCTACAAGCTCCACATGGAGCTACATCAATACCCCCTTGAGATATCTCATGCCCTAGGAAACTAACTTTCTCTAACCAAAACTCACACTTGGACAACTTAGCATAAAGTTGTCAGTCCCTAAGGGTATGCAGCACAATCCTCAAGTGCTCTTCATGTTCCTCTCTAGTCTTGGAATATAGCAAATTATCATCTATGAATACTACCACAAAACTATCGAGGTAAGGGTGAAAGACTCTATTCATGTAGTCCATAAACACACCTGGAGCATTAGTCACACCCTAGGGCATGACTATATACTCGTAGTGACCATAACTGGTCTTAAAAGTAGTCTTCGGAATATCCTCAAACTTCACTAGGATCTGATGGTAATCTGACCTAAGGTTTATCTTGCTAAACACACAAGCTCCTACCAGCTGGTCCATAAGGTCGTCTATTCTAGGCAAAGGGCACTTATTCTTAATCGTCACCTTATTCAATTGGCGGTAGTCTACACACAACCTCATGGTCCTATCTTTCTTCTTCCCTAAAAACACTACTGTTCCCCATAGTGACAGACTAGGTCTCACAAACCGCTTCTCCAATAACTCTAACTGTTTCTTAAGCTTGACTAACTCTATAGGAGACATGCTATAAGGGGCTATGGGTATGGGTCCAACACCAGGTACCAGGTCTATGGAAAACTCTATCTCTCTCTCTCAGGTGGTAAACCGGATATATCCTGAGGGAACACTTCAGGAAACTCTCTGACAACAGGGAGGTCACCCATGGAAACCTTTGTCTCTACTTCTAGGTTTGACAAGATCATGTACACTTGAGCATCTTCTTTTAAGTATGTCACAACTTGGTTGGCAAAGATAAACACCACAGTTTTATCAAAACAATTTAATAAAACATGGTTGGAAGATAACCAGTTCATACCTAGAATAACATGAATTTGGCTCAACGGCAAACAAATTAGATCAATGAAGAATTTTCTACTAGGAATTTCCACAGGACAATTCAAACACATATTAGAAGTTAACACAGAACCACTAGCTGGGGTCTCTACCACTAGATCTTTATTTAAAGAAGACACATAAAGCTTAAGTTTCTCTACACATGAACAAGATATAAAAGAATGGGTTGCACCGGAATCAAATGACATAAGGGAATCCCATTTATGAAACATTTACCTTGGATTAGATCTTTGGATTTTGAAGCTTCAACACTGTTAAGGATAAAGACTCTTCACATGGCCTTCAAATGTCCAGTTTGGTCATTCAGGGACCATTCTACTCCTTCTTGGGATATAGGCAATCTCTTTGAATATGCCCCTTCTTTCTACAGGTTAAACAGGTCGTGCCTTTATCAACACAATTTGAGGAGATGTGCTTTGGCTTACCACATTTGTAACAAGTGATCTGAGTTGAGAAACTAGTGGGTTTGCTACCACTACCACCAACAAACCCCATAACAACAGTCTTCTGATTGTTGGGGAGATTACTATACTGCTTAGGAGGGGTCAAGTACGGTTTTCCCTAATGTTGAGGTCCATTCTTTTTGTTCTTCATTGGACTTGTACTCTTATAATAGGTCGCCTTGTCTCGGGAGTCTTCATCCCAAATCTGGCACATGTTCACCAAAAGTGGAAACTGACGAATACCTTGGTAATTCACAACTTGCTTGACCTCAGGTCGCAAGTCGTTCATAAACTTCACACATTTTGAACTTTCACCATCTCTTCCTTGATATTGGGGAAAATACCTCACCAGCTCCTCAAACATGGCTGCATATTCAGCCACAGTCATGTTCCCCTGGTTGAGCTCCAGGAACTCCATCTCCTTCTTGTTCCTAACATCCTCAGGAAAGTATTTCTCCAGAAATACCCTCTTGAAGACTTCCCAGGTCACAACTTGACCTTTAGCCTCCAAGCATTAGCGAGTGTTCTCTCACCAATACTCAGCTTCTTCCACCAGAGTATATGTACCAAAAGAAAATTTTTGCCCCTCCGAACATGCCATCACTCAGAATATTTTCTCGATCTCCCTTATCCAATTCTGAACACCATCAGGGTTGTATCCTACATTGAAAGCAGGGGGATTGTTTTGTTGGAAGCGGTCCAACCCTTGGTACTCAACATCTCCAACAGCTTCTCCCTTATTATGATTCCCCATAGCCTGAGCTAAGGCTTGGAGAGCATCAGCTATCGCACGATCATTCCATCCAGCCATCACTCCCTGTACACACCAGGAAGTGAGAACATGGAAAGAATACACACAAACAAGAAAAAGAACAGAACAAAATCACACCTATCTCAAGTCCCTACTTAGTTACTTTTGAGAGTTGATGCCTCGAGAAATTACTCCTCTAAATCTCTTGAGACATTAACACTCACTTTCCATCCTTTGTATTCATGATTGCTTGCTATATCATCCTATTGCACTTCACAAATTGTACAGATGGTCAGTTTGATAACTCATGACAAGGCATTGAAACTCATGGTATAGTAGACATCAGGGGAACAAACATGTTATGACTCCACCAATCAAATCTCTATAACTCATGGAAACACAACAAGGTGAGAAAGTTCTAAATATAAACAACAAACATCAAGCATTCAACAAGGCAACCACAAAATGCATAGAAAAACATAGCAGACTCACAACTCACTAGTCAAAAGGTTTGACCGGCTATGATACCACTAATGTAACGACCCGCCTCATCCCTACGATATCACTACTCTAAACCATAAAAATCTCAATTTTTAAATGAAAAATCCTTTAATTTGCTTATGAAAAATCAAAGTAAATTTTTCACGATATACATACACCAAATAGTGCACAATTACTTAAATGAATACATATATAGATATAGTAACTCCGTACACATCATCCACATAATGGAAAGTAAATTAGCTTATACATGTAACTCCGTACACATCATCCACACAAGTATTCCCCCTCATGAGAAACTATAAGTACTTACTGACAAAGTTTATACTATTTCCATGCAATATGAAGTATGAAACATGGGCACCATCAATGCTGTGTACCACTACCAACTGGTGCACTCGAGGTTAGCATGACCTTCGACGAAAAAGTTCAATGTATTTAAGCAGTCAAATAATACAACATCATACATAATTTTGACTGCAAAACAATATATTCTGACCAGAAAAGGCTAAACTTCGTGTGTAAATCACATGAAAATGGTTGTACATGGAGCTTAGGCACATGCAATTGAAAGATGCATAAGAAATGAATTATCAAAAGCATCAAAGGTCAATAGACTTGTCTCGCACCAATGCTTAGGCAGGATCAAAGTCAACTTGGTAAACACACCTCTTAGCGCACATCATCCAACCCATTGTCAAAATGAACCCAACAATCTCCATCAAAATGTTGATGGTAGAGATCAAAACATTAATGACTTATACTCCATCCTATAAAAAGACATGGTTAACAAAGCAAAGAGCATTATAGATGATTCATGGAAAGTGGGAAGAATCATATGCTAAGCTTCCAAAAAGTTTTGGGAAATTTGCAATCATGTGTTCCCGGGGCTGTGGTCACTACTCAAACAAAATTGGTGTTTAAAGAGGGAGAAATGGTACATGGCAAAAAATGCTTAAAGGTGTCTTTTGATCATTCGGTCCATGCATTAATGGGTTTGCATAGTGCAAAACCATCATGGTACATGACTTTATGGGACGTATACTAGCACATTATTGATAGCTACCACACACCATATCTTCCCGGTTGCCTAGAAAGAGAGACAACTTCAGCATGTGGGTTCTTCCTAAAGAATTTGAGAAGGCATGTTATTTCGTAAAGTAACATTTCTCTCATTTCAGATAGACACCCTTTGGTTATAAGTGCCTACAACAACCCAAGTAACTTATGGGTTAGGGACACATCTCATCTCTTCTGCCTGTGCCACATTGCACAAAATTTCCTTCACGGTAACCCCAACTGCAAACATTTAAAGAAGACACTCGTGTAGGCTGGTGAGAATCTTTAATATGTTATTTTATCTCGTTAAACTATATTTAAATTCAAATTTCATAACGTATTAAATTGATTGAATATTTACAGGGTACACATTTGTGGAGAAGATGCACTGATGGCATCTTAGGAATATCCATAAGAATAAGCCAAGTGCAGGTAAATAGCTTGATTAGTTACCCTAAAAATATTGGGTACAATGCTTCAATGAGGGGAAATGTTGGGGACATATAACTACAAGTTTGTTTGAGTCAGTAAATTCCATGTTCAAAGGAACAGGATATTTGTCGATGTCATCGTTGGTTGAGGAGACGTACTTCATGCCCGCAAAAATTTTTGCTATTAAAGGCCAACAAACCTAGACAATGATCAATTTTGACTCGAGGATTTCGAAGTCGTCTTCAAGGCAATAAATAATGGTAAGAAGAAATCAAAAAGGCACATTGTTAATGATTTCAACAAACACAACCACACATTTATTGTAATAGAGACCTAAGCCCCACTTAAAACTACCAGACCACCTAGAAGGTGATGTAAGCTCCATTGGAGCTTGTAGGCCTAGGATCTTCTTCATCAATGGATTCCTTTGCTTCTTGGAAGATGAATGGCAGCAAAATGGAGAAGGAAGAGAGAGAATAGATGCCACTTCAAGGAGAAGGTGAGTCTAAAAGAAGCTCACCACCATAGGAGGCCATGGATAAGAGCTTGGAGGAAGAAGGAGATGAATGAAGGGAGAGGAAGAGAAGAGCACAAAATTTTATGCTCTAAAAGAACTCTGAAATATGAAGTTTAATTTTCAAATGATCAAAGTTGAAAAAATACACACACATGACCTCTATTTATAGCCTAAGTGTCACACAAAATTGAAGGGAAATTTGAATTTCAATTCAAATTTCACTTGAATTTGTGGAGCCAAATTTTGGAGCCAAAATTTCACTAATTATGATTAGTGAATTTCAGTTATGGTTCAGCCCACTAATCCAAGATCAATTCCAAGATTCTCCACTAAGTGTGCTTAGGTGTCATGAGACATGTAAAGCATGAAGGACATGCACAAAGTGTGACTATATGATGTGGCAATGAGGTGTAGTAAGCAAATGCTCACCTCCCCCTCTAAAATTTAATTGGATTGGGCTTCTACCAATTCAATTAAATTTATTTCCCAGCACACACATCAAATATTCACTTAGTGCATGTGAAATTACAAAATTACCCCAAATACAAAAACTAGTCTAGGTGCCCTAAAATACAAGGGCTGAAAAATCCTATATTTCTAGGGTACCCTACCTACATTATGGAGCCCTAAATACAAGGAACAAATATAATGACATCCTAATCTAATATGTACAAAGATAATTGGACCCAACCTTGACCCATGGGCTCATAAATCTACCCTAAGGTTCATGAGAACCCAAGGGTCTTCTTTAGCAGCTCTAGCCCAATCCTCTTGGAGCCTCTTGCTCATGGCTCTAGTGACTGGTCCCTTCCTAGGGAGGATTGCATCATCCCCTCCCCCTTGAAGAGGATTTGACATCAAATCTGTTAGTTCCTCCTCCTCAATATCAGCTCCACCTGCAAAAGGAATTAAGTCAAAAATGTTAAAAGTGGTGCTGACTCCATACTCTTCTGGGAGGTCCAACCTATAGGCATTGTTATTGATCCTCTCAAAAACCTAGAAAGGTCCATCCCCTTTAGGGCTAAGCTTGGATTTCCTTTTAGTAGGGAATCTATCCTTCCTAAGATGGAGCCAAACCCAATCACCCTCATTAAGAATTAGCTCTTTTCTTCCTCTATTGCCTTTAGTTGAATACACCTTTGTTTGGTTCTCTATTTGGTTCTTAACCCTCTCATGAAACTTCTTTGCAAACTCTAACCTAGATTCCCTTTATTTATGTATAAAAGAAATGTCCAGTGGAAGGGGAATGAGGTCTAATGGTGTTAGGGGATTGAACCTATAGACAACCTCAAAAAGGGATTGCTTGGTGGTTCTATGAACCCCCCTGTTGTAGGCAAATTCTACATGAGGAAGATACTCATCCCAGGACTTATGGTTGTCTTTCAGAAGAGCCCTTAAAATGGTGGATAAAGACCTATTCACTACCTCGGTTTGCCCATCAGTTTGTGGATGACAAGTGGTAGAGAAAAAAAGTTTAGTTCCTAGCTTAGCCCATAAGGTTTTCCAAAAGTGGCTAAGGAACATAGCATCTCTATCTGACACAATGGTCCTAGGCAAACCATGAAGCATCATCCACCATGTGGCAGGGTATAAAGTGTGCCATCTTGCTAAACCTATCCACCACCACAATGATAGAGTCTATACCTCTTTGGGTTCTAGGAAGCCCAAGGACAAAGTCCATACTAATGTCTACCCAAGGTGCAGATGGGATGGGTAAGGGTGTGTATAGCCCATGAGGCATCACCCTAGACTTGGCTTGTAAACAAGCCACACACCTAGTGTAATGCTTATGTGTTGGATCGAGTGGCCTCAGAATAATTAAGAAGGGGGGGGGGGTTGAATTAATTATTCCTAAACCTTTACTAATTAAAAATTTACTCTTCTAAGGCTTTTACTATGTTGTTAAGTGAATAAGGAGTAGAAGAGAAACTTAACCAAAAGTAAAAGTGGAAATTAAAATGCACAGCGAAAAGTAAAAGAGTAGGGAAGAAGGAGACAAACACACAAGAGTTTTTATACTGGTTCGGCAACAACCTGTGCCTACATCCAGTCCCCAAGCGACCTGCGGTCCTTGAGATTTCTTTTCAACCTTGTAAAAATCCTTTTACAAGCAAAGATCCACAAGGGATGTACCCTCCCTTGTTCTCTTTGAACCTAGTGGATGTACCCTCTACTAGAATTGATCCACAAGAGATGTACCCTCTCTTGTTCTCAGTCAACAATCCAAGTAGATGTACCCTCTACTTGTACCACAAAGGATGTACCCTCCAATGTGTTAAGACAAAGATCTCAGGCGGTTAAACCTTTGATACTTTGTGAATAGGGATACAAAAGAATTCTCAGGCGGTTAGTCTTTTGAAAATTTTTGTATAAGGGAAAAGGAAGAATCAAAAGAATTCTCAGACTGTGTCATTTTGAATTCTTTGACAAGGGAGAAGGGAGACACAAAAGAATTCAAGCGGTTAGTTCTTTGTTCTTTTGGAAAAGGGAGAAGAGAGACACAAAAAGAATACAGGCGGTGAGTCCTTGGTGAATTCATTTTGGAAAATGGAGAAGAGAATGAAAAGGATGAATAACACAAGTTTTCAAGGTTTAGAAAACCAGAAAACTTTGGAAAGCTTTTGGCACAAAAAAGATGAAGAAGTTCAAAGAGATTCAAGGCTTGTAAAAGATTGTATTGGATTGATTAGATTGTCTTAAAATGCAAAACAAAGCCTTGCTTTTATAGACTCTTCATGTCTGGTCAAGAGGACCATTTAGAAGAGTTATGACTTTTAGAAAAACTTCAAACCAATTTGAAAAAGTCAAAAACCATTTGAAGAGTTACATCTTTTGATTTATTCAGAAACAATCACTGGTAATCGATTACCAAATCAGTGTAATCGATTACACAAAGCTTTTATGTGAAAGAATGTGACTCTTCACATTTGAATTTGAATTTCAACGTTCAAAGGCACTGGTAATCAATTACCAAAACATTGTAATCGATTATAGCCTTTTTGAAATCAATTGGAACGTTGTAAATTCATTTGAAAACTTTTTCAAATTCATTTTGCTACTGGTAATCGATTACAATACTCTGGTAATCGATTACCAGAGAGTAAAAACTCTTTGGTAAACATGTTTTTAGAAAAATCCATGTGCTACTCAGTTTTTGAAAAAAGCTTTTCATAGTTATCTTGATTAAGTCTTCTCTTGATTCTTGAATCTTGAATCTTGATTAAGTCTTCTCTTGATTCTTGAATCTTGAGTCTTGGTTCTTGAAATCAATTTTCCTCTTGAATCTTGAAGTGTTCTTGATTCTATCTTGAACATCTTGAACTCATTCTTTGATTGACCTTTGAGCTTTTTGTCAACACCTTTGTTATCGTCAAAACATCTTTGAATCAATCTTGATTCATCATGAAGCTTTGCTTCTACATTATGGACATCTTTCTTCATATAGGGCCAATAAAAATTTTCTTTAAGTAAAGAAAGGGTCTTGTCTATCCCAAAGTGGCCCATGAGCCCACCCTCATGGCTCTTTTTCACAAGTAATTTCCTAATGGATCCTTGGGGTATGCAAAGCTTTCCCTCTTTGAACAAATACCCCTCAGCCAAATAGAATCCATCTTGGGCCTTTTTCCCAAAACTCTCGTAAATGTGGGAGAAATGTTCATCTAAAGCATAGGTGGGGAAACAAGGTAATGTTCCCAAGTTTGGAGGGCTCTTATTAAGGCATAAAGATCTTTATCACAGGTGGGGTATTTGAGGGTGGCACTATGAAGTTTTTCACTAAAATAAGCAATAGGGTGCCCACCTTGTAACAATACAGCTCCAACTCCCACTCCAGAGACATCATACTCTAGCTCAAAAGTTTTAGAAATGTCAGGAAGAGCTAGAACAGGTGCCTTAGTAAGATTTTCTACGAGCAAAGCAAAGGCTTGCTCTTGATTTTTACCCCAGGTAAATGCCACATTTTTCTTCACCAACTTAGAGAAATTAAGAATGAACCTTCTATAGAAGCTTGCTAACCCATGGAAGCTCCTAAAATCTCCCACACTTTTTAGGGTGGGCCATTCTTGGATGGCCTTGATTTTCTCAAGGTCCACTTGGACCCCATTTCTACCAACTACAAATCCTAAGAAAACTATATTATCTACACAAGAGGTACACTTCTCTATATTTGCATAGAGGGTGTTTTTCCTAAGGACTGAAAGAACTTGCCTGAGATGTCCTAAGTGATCATCTAGGCTCCTACTGTACACTAAAATATCATCAAAATAAACAACTACAAATCTACCTAGGAAATCCCTTAAGACATGATGCATAAGCCTCATAAAGGTGCTTGGTGCATTAGTGAGCCCAAAAGGCATCACTAGCCATTCATACAAACCAAACTTGGTCCTGAAAGCGGTTTTCCACTCATCACCCTTTTTCATCCTGATTTGGTGATATCCATTTTTAAGATCAATTTTTGAAAAGATATTGGCACCATGCAACTCATCAAGCAAATCATCAAGTCTAGGAATGGGGTGTCTATACTTTACAATGATGTTGCTGATGGCCCTACAATCTATACACATTCTCCACATACCATCCATTTTGGGCACCAACAACACTGGCACAACACATGGGCTTAGGCTCTCTTGGAACCAGCCCTTATCCAACAATTCTTTAACCTGAGACTTTATCTCCTTAGTCTCCTGAGGGTTAGTCCTATAGGCTGGCCTATTAGGAAGGCTTGCTCCTGGGACTAAATCTATTTGGTGTTCTATTCCCCTTAAAGGAGGTAGCCCAGGGGGTATCTCTTTGGGAAATATATCACCAAATTCATATAAGAGTTATTGGACCTTTGGGGGTAAGTTCTCAAATGTAGGAATTGTGGCAGTGCTAAGGGATGTTTCCCTTGATAGGAGAAGGTAGAAAGATTGTTTAAGAAAGAGTGCTCTTTTAATATCACCTTTTGTTGCAAAATGATTTTCCTTCTTAACAATCTTCTTGGAGGAATCCTTTCCCTCTTTTTCCTTCCCCTTGGCCTTTGAAGACAAGGCCTTACTATGCTTCTTTTTCTTTTGTATTTATAGTTTTTCTTCCTCATCCCTCTTATCTTTCATAGTTAGTTGATCTTTGGCCACCTGTGAAGGTGTTTGAGGATGCAACATAAATTTAGTGCCAAGATGGGTGAGGGTAATTTCATTAGTTAGGCCATTGTAAATGATCTTCCTATCAAATTGCCAAGACCTTCCTAAAAGAATATGCCCTGCCTCCATGGGAACTATATCACAATTAACTTCATCCTTATATGTCCCAATGGAGAAAGGTACCTTCACTTGTTGGTTAACTATCATTTCCCCTTTCTCATTGAGCCATTGAAGTTTATAAGGTTTTGGGTGGGGAATGATGTTAACCTCTTGAGGCCTTCTATCCTTTTCTCTTCTTTGGGAGTGATGTTTAGTATGTGAACAATGGCGCCCTCTATAATAGTCGCTAAGTTCTTCACTTAAACTCTTGCAAGAGTCATGACTACTATAGGAGGCATGTTTTTCTCTTTTCATTTCTTTCATTATTTTTCTTCTTTCTTCCTTTCTTATTTTCTCTCTTTCATCTTGACTTATTTCTTTCACTCTTTTTTTACCTTTTTCTTTTCTCTATTGTTTTCTATCCATAACTTAAGGGATCTCAACTCATCTAATATCTTATACAAGGGGTCCTTAGGAGTAGAACCCTCACCATTAACACTAGATAAAGAATGAAGACTCATGTTGGTTCCTAGGTTATGGTTCTTTCTTCTTGGGGGTTTGAAAACAAAAGGTAAAAGAAACTATGGTTGAAACTAGCCAAAATAAACACTAAAAGAGGTGTGAAAGATAAGGTAAAAACTAATTGGTAAAAGGCAAGCTATCTAGGCGGTTTGACAATGGAGGGTAAAGGAAATAAGCTACGAAAGTAAGCAAGAAACTAAAGTGCAAGAAATGCAAACTAGGCAGATCCTAAGAGTGTTTGGATGACCTCATTTAAGGTTCCCAACAAAACACTCACTATCCTAAGGGAAAATTTCCTAAAATTATTACACACAAATGAAAGTAGAGTGACCTATTGGAGGCTCCCAACTTACTTCAAATGAAAGGCTTTTTTGTTACAAAATTTGAAAGCAATGGAAGTAAGTAAATTGTCAATTACAAAATTACAAAAAGGTCCTCAAGTTTGGTGGTTGTTCTCTCTTTGGTGATTCACTCAATTTGGAGTGCTTCTTAGTCCAATAGCTCTTAAAGTGGTTTTCCCCTTGCTTCTTGACTCAAATTCTTCAAGGGATGACACCAATCCTCCTTTCCAATTCCCTATATGGCAACTCACAAATAAGGAAACAAAGAGACAAGAAATAACCAAAGACCAAAAAAATGAAATGAAAGCTAAACCAATAGAGTTTTAAAAAGACAAATTTTCAAGGATTATTCAACAATTAAAGCAATGAAAAGCACATAAAAGCAAGCTAGGATTCAAAGAGAAACTTAAAATGGCTCTAGAATAGAGTAAAAAAAACTAAAAAAAAGACTCAAGAAACCTCTAGTTTTGGAACTTGTATTCACAGTAATTTTCAATTGAAATTTCAGAACTAGGATTGGTATAAAATAGGCACCAATTATAGAACAAATTTTGAGCCAAAACAACAAGCACACTTCCCTTTCACATTTTTTTTCCTGGACTCTGATTTTTATGCCAACTTGTATGATTTTTCTTATTTTTTCCTTTGATCCAAATTGCTTGGTTCTTTTTTTATAATTTTTTCTAGATGTCTATAAAATTCATTAAAAATTTCAGCTCAAAATTCGAAGTAACCAATTCCCAATAATTTATACAAGTTCGTATGTTCAAGCTGCAAGCACCAGCGATTTCAACCTAGAAATCAAGAGTAGTGTTTATGTTCCTTAAGGCATGGATAGTTATAGTTTTTGTTTGCTTATGCTCAATTATCTTTAATAACACAATTCAAGAGAGCTTAAGACTTATTTTGATTCACAAATCCAGCCACAACTCAGCACCACAACTCAACTTCATCATAGGCATCATGTAGGAAACTTAGAAAACAAAAAAAAAGTTCAACAACAAGACTACTTCTAGGAATTGATTTAGAACATGTTATGAACTAAGTAACATGCATGAATTAGACACAAAATTCAAAAGATAGGATAAGAATGACAAGAATACATGAACAAATGTATCTATAATTTAATCAACAAAAATAAAAATTCAACACAAACTTAGAACATAATGTGACAATTACTATGACTAAACATGACTCTAAGACAACATGGATTATCTTTCCTAGGACTCAACGTCCTTTGTTTCATAGGACTCAACATCCTTTGCTTTATGATTTCATGGGACTCAAAGTCGTCACCTTTATCTTTCATAGGACTCAAAGTCCTCACCTTTATCTTTCCTAGGACTCAAAGTACTCGCTTTTATCTTTCACAGGACTGAAAGTCCTCGCTTTTATCTTTGATAAGACTCAAAGTCCTCGCCTTTATCTTGCATAGGAATCAAATTCCTCTGTCTTTATGCTTTCATAGGACTCAAAGTCATCTGTCATTTACATTTCAAAGACTACAATGTCTTCAGTCATTTACATTCCAAAGACTTCAATGTCTTCAGTCATTTACATTTCAAAGATTACAATGTCTTTAGTCATTTACATTTCAAAGACTTCAATGTCTTTAGTCATTTACATTTCAAAGACTTCAATGTCTTCAGTCATTTACATTTGAAAGGCTTCAATGTCTTCCGTCTTTTACGTTTTTTAAGACTTCAACATCTTCTGTCTTTTATAAGACTCAATAGGACTCAATGTCCTTGTCTTTATCATGCATAAGACTTAATGTCCTTGTCTTTGTGCTTCATAAGACTCAACGTCCTCTGTTTCTACGCTTTAAAAAAAACATCAAATGACTTCTACTTTTATGCTCTATAGGACTTCAATGTCCTCTTTTTTTACATTTTTTAAAGACTTCAAGGTCCTCTGTTTGGTGTTATAGGACTTCAATGTCCTTTTGCTTTTTCGGTTTAATTTCTTTTGTTTTCTTTGGCGTCCGTTTTGGATAGCAAGGTCGCTCGAATGAAATTAGTGTCCTTATCTTTACTTCCCTTTTATTTCCAATAAAAGATAAGTAAAGAGAGGCAACTGTCATACCTTAATTTTGTCTAGGGACTATCATTTGTTGATCTTTTGATCCTTGCTAGTTGACTTATAGTGTTGAATGCCAGTTACAGTGCAAAGCAAGGAACCATTCGGTGTTTCGATCATGAAGACAAAAGATACCAAGAAAGGAGGGCAAAAGGGTTTTTTCCTTGTTTTTCCTAAGCCCCAGCTCGCCTAGGCCAACATTTGGCTCGCCTGGGCCACCAAATAACTTCAAGGCTAAGGGACTAGCTCACCTGGGCGAGCTCACTACTTCAGGGTTAAGTTTCAGCTCACCTGGGCGAGCTGTAACTGCCCCAAAGTGACCCTTTGCCTATAAATAGGCGTCCTAGGGGTGTTTTAAAGGGTTCAAAGGGTCAGAAGTGGAGAGAATTGAGAGAAGAGTGAAAGAAGAGGAAGAAAAGTCGAGGCGCTACCGAATCGCGACCGCGATCATTCCCTAGGTTGTTTTCTTGTTCTATGTTCTTCATGTGACCGTTGGTTAGTTTTTATTTTTGAGGATTGAATGTGATCTATGTACCCTTAGGGGTCCCCCTTGTTATTATGTGCATATTCATCTTCTCCATTTTTCATCAGTGATCTCGTCTTTCTTTGTAAAGTTCAATCTTAACCGATCACAAGTGTTGTAAAGTTGTCTTTAAAGAGATTGAAAGTTAATAAACAAAACTAAGATAAAACCAACTCATAACTAACTTCTTTTTATCAAATGTCACTTAAGATCGTTTCAAGGTCCAACGTCTTAACGATTATCTCCGCTTTTCAAAATTTTAAATATTATTTGAAGGTCCAATGCCTTGAACGACTTTGTTTTCGCAATTAAAATGAATCTTTCAAAAACATAAAAATCAATTTATCACACAAACATTCAGACTTAAAGAACTACGTAGGTTTGAATTCCTCATCGTAGCTGAGGATACGTAGGAGCAAGGGCAACACCCTTGTCGACCCTAAAAATAAAAAGATATAAAAAGGGAAAAGTAAATAATTTTGAAGTCACGTTGTACACTCAATTAAAGGTTGTCGTCCCTTGTGACAGGCGTGTGGGGTGCTAATACCTTCCCCATGCGTAAACAACTCTCGAACCCTTATTTTCAAAATTCGCATACCTCTTTGTCGCAACCTACCCTTCGGCAGGAGGGCGACGCGGGATTCATGGGTGCGCCTTCCAAGGGAGGAAGGCGCGCAGAGTCGCCACCAACGTTTATTCGAGGAAAACATTGGAAAAACCAGAACGTGTGGTTTATGAACTTTGAGTGTGAAAGGTTCGGGAGTTGTTTTTACGCACGAGGAAGGTATTAGCACCCCACGCGTCCGTCACAAGGGACGACAACCTTTAATCGAGTGTGCAAGACATGACTTCAAAACTACGTATTTTCCCCTTTTTATGTTTTTATGTATTTTCCCCTTTTTTATGTTTTTTAGCTTTTTATGGGGCTGTTGTATTTTTTATCTTTTTGTGGTCGACAAGGGTGTTTCCCTCACTCACACGTATTCCTCAATTGCGATGAGGAAATCAGACCTATGTAGTTCTTTGAGAACTAAACGTTGGTTAAGTCATTTTTATCTTTTTTCGCAAGATTGATTTTAATTGAACAAAAGTCGTTTAAGGCGTTGGACTATTAAACGATCTTTTGATTCTTTTGAAAGGAGAGAAACGTTAAGGCATTGGACCATTAACGATCTCTTGTTTTTTTAAAGGGATGGTCGACAAAACCGGGGCTTTTGCTCCTACGTATCCTCGATTTGTGGTGAGGAATTCAGACCTACGTAGTTCTTGCGAAAGCGGTAAAGTTATGTGTTGATTTTATGCTTTTGAACGGTCCATGTTAACCGATAAAAGCAAAGAAGACCGTTTTAAGGTGTTGGACCTTAAAACGGTTTTAAGTGACTTTTGCGGACAAAGCTTGGTTTGTGAGTTGATTTTAGCCTTAGTTTCACTTTGGTTATTAGTCAATTCATTCAAGGAAACTTTCAAAGAAAAACGTTCGATTGATTTTTTGATTATTTTATTATTTTTTTTTCAAAGATATTTTGATTATTTTATTATTATTTTGCTTTTTGATTTAACCGAGGTTACAGTGCGAACGATCAGTTAGATTTTATTTTAGCAGTGATCAAACGAGATTACAACACAAATGATCAGTTGAAATTCATTTTATCAATTATTAGGCGAGATAACGGCTTTAATAAACGGTTAAAAGCTCGTTAAAAGCGGAAAAAAAGAAAACCGAAAGTGAAAGAAATGAAGATGAAAGCCAACAAAACAAGAAATGAATTGAAAGTCTCGGATTCGAAAACTTACACGTTGAAGACCGAAGAACGGTGGAAAATCTTCACGAAATTGCTCACAGAAACGTCTCGAAAGCGTTACGGAAGCACCTAGGCTTGGATTTTCTTCACAAAATCACTTTTTTTCACTCAAAACAACTAAAATACACAGTATAGGGGTTAGGGACCTTTTACTCAGCCTCTTTGCCCTTATTTATAGCCAAAATGGGGAGGAGGTTGCACCCAGCTCGCCCAGGCGAGCTCAGGAAGTTTCCTGATGCACCCTCCAAATTGATAAGTTCAGCCCTCCTTTTCTGTATTTCACGGAAAAGTTGCGGAAGCATATCGGACTTGATTTTGTTCTTCTTTCTCTTCCTCTTCGCAAATACTAAGTGAAATATGCTTTCCCAGGGTTATGGAAATGTTACTGAAGTATTACGGAAGCCCCGAATGCCATTTTTCAACAAAGTGGGGGATGTGGTTGCTGCCCAGCTCACCTAGGCGAGCTAGGTTGATTCCACATGAAGCAAGAAAAAGTCCAGAATCTTCTAGATGGGCCCAGATTTGAAAATTGTTATTTATACCCCAGTTTGATACGTTCACCCCCCATTTTTGTGTTTTTTTTGTTGTTTTCTTTCTGAAACCTCACGGAACTTTATGAATTCCACGGAGATGGGTGTTAAGCCTTCTGAAGCGATCAACAATGGTCCCTGGATGAAATTAGGGTGTAACAGTCTACTTACACACCCCCACTTTGCTAAATACACTCCCGTTTTCGTGTTTTTCAGCCGATTTCTTTTTGAAGCATCACGGAACCTTACGGATTCCTCTGCGATGGGTGTTAAGCGTCCCGAAGTGATCAATTAAGGTCCAGATGTCGACAAACAAATGCCCTCGGACAAAATTAGGGTATGACACTCTTTTTGGTTTTTTCTAAACATTTTCCTGCGCTTTGTATTCCACATGCTTTGTATTACTTCAACTTAACCAGAAACCTTGTGATTCCAAAGCATGATGACAGTACTCTAGAAAATTTACCCTTTATTCCCTTTTTCGATGTTTTTGCTACATCAATATCATCTTCGAAAGACATGCATTAGGGTATTTTCTTGGATATGCTTGGTACTTCAATAGGACTACATGCTCAGGCTATCTAATGCAATTACACAAAATCCCATTGGTCTCAGAACATGCACAATGCATATGTCCATTATACTATGCTAAAATATGATTTAATTTTGAAGAATGGCCGGTAATAATTGAAATGCTTACCTCATAATCGTAATGGCTTTGATATCATGTCAAAGGGTAATTCCAAGAAAAAATTTAGTGTGTGTCTGGTTTTTCCATTAGAATAGAGCTTGATGGATGTTATGCTCAACACAATGTTTTTCCTTTCATGTTTTCTCCTTTGTATTGTGTGTACAATGACTTTCCAGTTGATAACCAGACACAAGCTAAGCTGTTAGGTGAAGGTTTATGGTTGGTCTTATATCTCTAATATGCTTTATGAGTTTGTGTGTTTGGGTTCCAATGTGTGTAGCGAGTTTTACATATCATGTCTCTTACTGGTATTAATTTGTAGTATAAAAAATAAAAGCCTCTTGAACATGGTTTGTTTACATTTATTTGTTGTGTTTATGCTCAGGTTTTGGGAGATGTATTCTTAATAGTGCTAGTGGACACTTATTTTTTTTTTAAATTATCTAGATATGTTTGTCACAATGTCACCATGCTTATATTTTTATTTTTATTAAAAAAATATTTTGTGTAAAGTTCATGCATTTGTTGTATAGTAACACTCTTTCCTTCTTATAGGTGTAAGTAAATTTTCTATCAGAGGATAAAGTAAAAGAAAAATTAAGCATGTTGGCAATTTTGTGCTTTAGTTTGTCATGGGTATACTGGTTTCTGTAGAAGCAAGCTTCATGATGATGAATCAAGTGATTCAAGTAGTTTTGATAATGACAAAGATGATGACAAAATGCCCAAAGAATGATTTCAAGATTGAGTCAACAAATCAAGAGAAGTTTGATTTCAAGATTCAAGAGAAGATGAATTCAGGCGGTTAGTCCTTGGCGAATTCTTTTTGGCAAAGGGAGAAGAGAATGAAAAGATGAATAGCACAAGTTTTCAAGGTTTGGAAAACCAGAAAACTTCAGAAAGCCTTTTGGTACAAAGAGGAAGAAGAAATTCAAAGAGATTCAAGGCTTGTAAAGGATTGATTGAATGAATGTAAAAAGTATATTGAAAAGCAAATCAAAGCCTTGCTTTTATAGACTCTTCATGTCTGGCCAAGAGGACCATTTAGAAGAGTTATAACTTTTAGAAAAACTTAAAACCAATTTGAAAAAGTCAAAAACCTTTTGAAGAGTTACATCTTTTGATTTATTCAGAAACAAACACTGGTAATCGATTACCAAATAAGTGTAATCGATTGCACAAAGCTTTTATGTGAAAGGATGTGACTCTTCACATTTGAATTTGAATTTCAATGTTCAAAAGCACTGGTAATCGATTACCAAAACATTGTAATCGATTACAGCTTTTTGAAATTAATTGGAACATTGTAAATTCAATTTGAAAACTTTTTCAAAACAATTTTGCTACTGGTAATCGATTACGACAATCTGGTAATCGATTACCAGAGAGTAAAAACTCTTTGGTAAAGGGTTTTGTCAAAAACTCATGTGCTATTCAAAGTTTTGAAAAACTTTTTAATACTTATCTTGATTGAGTCTTCTCTTCATTCTTGAATCTTGAGTCTTGAATCTTGATCTTGATTCTTGAGATCTTGAACCTTGAATCTTGATTCTTGTCTCTAGACTTTCTTCTTGAGTCTTGAATTCTTCTTGATTCTTATGTTGAACTCTTGAATTGTTCTTGATTGATCTTTGATTTACTTGAGTTGTTCTTTGATTGATCTTTGAGCTTTTTGTCATCACCTTTGTCATCATCTTTTGTTATCATCACTGTTATCATCAAAACACCTTTGAATCACCTTTGATTCACCATGAAGCTTTGCTTCTACATCAGGTTGGATCGCGTTATTTGGAAGGAGATATATCTGGGAGTAATACCCGATGTAGGAAGCCGTTATAGACTACTCCACACCATCTGCAAAAGTCCTTGTCAGGGATTTAACTACAAAAATCAATAGTTATGTTTCATTTTTTTTTTCTGACTGCATACCACTTTCTATTAGCATGGGAAATGCAATTAGGTTTATAAAGAGTTGTATTGCCAAGTTGCCTTTGAGTGATACTGAATCTGAAGCAAAAGCAGCTCTTTGTTCAGATATTAATCAATTCATCAATGAAAAAATAATTCTTACTGATAAGGTGGTTGTTGGACATGTTGCTTCGAAAATTAGGGATGGAGATGTTCTTCATACATATGAATCATCATGTGTTGTTGAGATGATTCTTTTATATGCCCATGATCTTGGGAAACAGTTCCATGTTGTGTTGGTAGACTCATGACCAAAGTTTGAATGTCATGCCTTACTTCAGAGACTAGTGACTAGGGGCCTGAGTTGTACATATACCCATTTAAATGCTATTTATTATGTGATGCATGAGGTCACACGAGTTTTTCTTGGAGATTCTTCCATTTTGTGTAATGGAACTGGTGACTAGGGGCCTGAGTTGTACATATACCCATTTAAATGCTATTTATTATGTGATGCATAAGGTCACACGAGTTTTTCTTCGAGATTCTTCCATTTTGTGTAATGGAACTGCATATTCAAAGGTTGGGACTACATGTGTTGCAATGGTAGCTCATGCATTTTGTGTTCCTGTATTGATCTATTGTGAAGCTTATAAGTTTCATGAAAGGGTGCAACTTGATTCAATATGTTATAATGAACTAGGTAAGTTTAAGTTGGTTGGTGTGGAATTTTCACTTTAACATATACTTAATACATATTAGAAGAGAAAGATGGGAATCAATTGTACTGTTATTAAGTATTATTTGTTATGAAAAAATAGGGAATTTCCTCCCACTTTTATTGGCTTACAGCACTTCCACAATCTACATGCCATATTTTGAAACACAGTTGGCAACTAAATTTGATAAACTTAAAATTCATGCAGGTGACCCGGATGCTATTGCCATGATTCCTAGAAGAATGGATGTCAATTATCTGGACGATAGGACTAGTCAAGACAATTTTCAACTTCTAAATTTGTTGTAAGCTTTTTATGCTTTAGACATGTCATTTGTAAGAACAGCCCCCCAAAATAGATAGACTAATTTATATTTTATTTTTTTATGGACAACGATGATGCTACTCCTTTAGATTATGTATCGGCCATTGTTACAGACCATGGAATGGTAAGTTGATAAAATGTATACTGTAAAGGTTTTATGGTACGTCTATATTCACTACTAGAAAAAGATGTTTTTACGATGCACATTACACATCAATCCTTTGAAACCGTCTTAGAAGAATACATGGTGGCATTTTTGTGATTATGATGTGCACCAACAACGACAGTGTAGTAAAACCCGTCTTCAAATGCATCGTACAAGGATGGTTTTTAATAGGACCATCGTTGAAATGAGAATTCCACGACTTTTTTTTTACACATCGTCGTCGTATGCATTGTCAATTAAATGAGGCTGGTGGCTAAAGTCACTCACAGATGACCCTCGTGCATGAAGTAAGTGACCTTACATATTTTTCCTTCACTCAACTAACGTCCTTTGTCACTCACTGACCGTCAAACATGGTGTGCCATCGTCGTCATGTAAAACCGATCGCGTTGAAGGCTAGGTTTGTTTTCAAGCTCACACTTTCGCGTCTAACTTTCTTGGTTTTATGGGGTTGTATGGGAAACAAACTGTTGGGATCTAAATACACCATTAGTGGGCCTTGTTGAATTTTCATACAATTCGTATTTTGATCTATTTCCTTGTATTTGGATAGTAGCTCTTGGGAAACATTCAGTTGATTTTAGTGGTGGCTTGTTCACCTACCGGGAGGTCTTATTGTTACCTAGCCAGGTTCGTCTATAACTGACTATTAGAAAATGTGCTGCATTTTCGTCCCTATGGTGTTTAATTTCAGCTTTATGCAAAATGAATAATGGTGATGCATTCTGTTGAGTGTAATACAGAGCAACCTGATTGTGAAATTATACTTACTATGTCACAATTTTAATTCATAGTAAGGTTAAACTACATTACTCAATTTAACAATAAAACATTCTATTTGAAATAGGATTATAAACTTTGATCTATGAATGAGAATATGAAAACTTGGCATATAAAATGCTAGAAATTTTCAACAATAAATCAAGCACTATATACTTATTGTTTTGTCTTATATTATGGAACATTATGTTGCATATCCATTTTATTTATATAACTTGCGTACCTCCTGCTGGAATTGCTTGTTGTGTCATACACATTGCACTTATATACTACTGCGTACACTAACTGTCTAATTTTCAGAAAGATTAAGTACCTAAGACTATTTCATCCCATGTAAACTTCCAATACTGCGGCATGGAACCATGACTCTCAACTCCGTTTCTTTGTTTTATGAGACTTCTCTTTTAGCACATTCTTCCAAATATTCAAATTCTTGTGATGAATGTTGATGTTTCTGTCTTTCAAGTTTTGCTAATTATTTTGCCTTCGTCTTCTTTGCAATAATCTCTTTCATTCTTAGATTGGGTTATTTTGATCATCTCTTGCTTAGGTCATTCAGTTGTTCAAAGTAATATAGGATGTTACTCCATTTTACATTGTTAGCATCCTTTTGTAGTAGTGTTAGTGAGACTGTAGCATTTTACCACTTGTAACACTTAAGTATAGCTTATGAAAATAAACTACATGAGCTGGTAATAAAGAATAACAACCAAGAGAGTTTTATTTTTTAACCATGTTTCACTTTTTCAATGGGAACAAGAGAAAGACACGAGAAATTAGGGACAAGTTCAATCCTAACCTATAGGATTCATAACCTCACTCCCTAGATTAGTAAATGATATTAAGACAATTTGTTAGTCACATAAGGTAATGTATGATAATTCAAAACTAGCTTACAACTTTTGTCGTTTAAGATGATTGCAAAAAGGTAATAAAACTTGCATGTATAGATTCTTTCAAGTTCTTTTCACTGCACTAAGAGTCACAATCACATTTGTATCCTTTAGTGGCATATGTTTTTTGAGTGTCAATCTGACTAAACAACATAATGCTTTGAGCATAAGCACTTCTCATACCTCCACTTCTTCTCATCGTGCCTTCTTCTAAAGTGCTTCCTTATCCTAGTTAGGTCTCCGAGAGCCATTGAAAGGTGGTGGTGGACAATGCCTTCTCTTGACACACATAAACTCAATTTCTTACTTCTTTCCTTGTTCTTTGCTTCAGCTTCCAAGGAAGGTTGTGCCCTCATCGATGGAGTTGAAGGTTTTGGTCCATTTGGAAACCCTTGAGATAGATTTCACACAATGGCCATCAGAGTCTTTGGTGATAGGGCTATGACTTCAGCATCAGGATTTGTGCATGTACAAAATATTATTCATTAATTCATTCACATAATAATAAACCATTAACCATTGCTCTTTTTTGTGAAAAAACTATTAACTTTGAATATACTTATTGTTATAATGATGATGAGTAAAGGTTGAGAGACAGAATGAAGAAAACCAAAGATACTGAGAATGATGTATATATATGTATAAGTGTAAAAGCCATGAAAGAATTAAACAAATTACTTGCATGTAGCAGTTTAAGGGTTCTGGTCAGGGAAAGCATTTGAGATTTCTCCATCATTCATCTTTTCTAGCATCTTAGAGCTTATATGTTTTCTTCAATCCTAAGTTTGACTTAGTTTGGAAAACAATTGTAAATCTGACTAAGGTGGGAGGAAGTATGTATATTAAGTGTTTGATTTAAGAGAAAAGCCGAAGGAATGGGGGTAGCTAAGGTAGCCTTGTTAATTATATGGTTCTAACCCTAGAACCAACATGAACTGATATACGCTAGATAGGATCTCTCTGTCCCTCTCTCTCATAAATGTTGCAGTCAATTCTAATTATCTACTTTTTAGGTGGAATAAAAAACTAAGATGCTATGGGGGAGGTGTCGCAACCAACCCTTTGACGGGCGGGCGCACGGAAAAAATAAAAGCGTGTCTTCTAATGTAGAAAACACGTGGAGTCACCACCAATGTTTATTCGAGGAAAATGTTAGAAAAACCAAAAAGAGGTCTGCAAATTTTGAAAATAAGGGTTCGGGAGTTGTTTGTGCATAGGGAAGGTATTAACACCCCACACGCCTGTCACTTAGGACGACAGCCTTTAATCAAGTGTGCGCAACATGACTTCAAAATTATTTATTTTCCTTTTTATATTTCTTTATTTTTTTTAGGGTCGACAAGGGGCTTTCCTTGCTCCTACGTATCCTCAGGTGCGATGAGGAATTTAGACCTACGTAGTTCTTTAAGTCTGAATGTCTTTGTGTTAAATTAATTTTATGCTTCTGAAAGATTTATTTTAATTGCGAACAAAGAGTCGTTAAGGTGTGGGACCTTGAAATGATGTTTTAAATTTTGAAACACGAAGAGAATTGTTAAGGCATTGGACCTTGAAACAATCTCAAGTGATATTTGATAAAAAGAAGTTTGGTTGTGAATTGATTTCCTTTATTTGTTTTTTTTTTGTTTATTAGTCTCTAGTCTTACAAAAGAAAGGAAAACAATTCCACGACACTGGTGGTCAGCTAGAATTGAAACTTACAAATGAAATGAAATTACCAATGATAAAGGGAAGAAGATGAATACATACATAATATCAGAGAGGATCCATAAGGGTACATGGATTACTTTCAACTCTTAGGAAAAGAAAAGAAAAGGAAGAAGCACTAATCGGCTGTTGCACAGGGAACAAGGCTAGCAAGAGGAGCGATGTAAGGAATGATCCTTAATTGCGATTCGGTAGCACCTCGGCTTCGCTTTTCTTCTTTTTACTTCATCTCCCTTCATTTTTCTTCCTATCTAATCTTCCTCCACCCTTAAACCCCTCCCCTACATGGCTATTTATACAAAAATCCATTTGGGGCAGGGACAACTCACCTAGGCGAGCTAGTTACTTAGGGTTGAAGGAATTTCATGGCCCACACGAGCCAGATGCTAGCCTGGGCAAGGTAGGGTCCAAAAATTTCCAAAAATGGCCATTTTGCCCTTTTCCTTATGGTTTTTGTTCCTGGATTCAACAATCGATTTGAGCGATCCCTCGACCTTGCATTGCAACTGGTGTCGAACAATAAAAAGCATTCCCTGAACGAAATTAGGGTCTGACAGTTGCCCCTCTTTACTTATCTATTATTGAAAATAAAAGGTTGGTAGAGATAAGGACCCTAATTTCATATGAGTGATCTTGCTATTCAAAATCAGGTGCTAGAGAAAACAAAAGAAGTGAAACCAAAAAAACAAAAGGACATTGAAGTCCTATAACACCAAACAGAGGACCTTGAAGTCCTTTAAAACGTAAAATGGAGGACATTGAAGTCCTATAGAGCATAAAAGTAAAGGAAATTGAAGTCTTGAAAGCATCAAACAGAAGACATTGTAGTCTTATAAAACATAAAGCAGAAGATACTGAAGACTCTGAAAGCGTAAAAGACTGAAGACATTTTGAAAGCGTAAAAGACTGAAAACATTGTAGTCTTTGAAAATATAAAAGACAAAAGACATTGAAGTCTTTGAAATTGTAAAAGATTGAAGACATTGTAGTCTTTGAAAATGTAAAAGATTGAAGACATTGTAGTCTTGGAAAATGTAAAAGACTGAAATTAATGCATGTGAAATTTATTTCCCAATTCAATTAAATTTATTTTCCAACACACACATCAAATATTCACTTAATGAAATGTGAAATTACAAAACTACCCCTAATACAAAAACTAGTCTAGGTGCCCTAAAATACAAGGGCTAAAAAATCCTACATTTCTAGGGTACCCTACCTACAGTATGGAGCCCTAAATACAAGGCCAAAAAATAATGAAACCTTAATCTAATATGTACAAAGATAAGTGGGTTCATGTATAGCCCTTGGAGTCTTCTATTCAATGCTCTTGGGGGGTAGGATTGCATCATTCCCTCCCCTTTGAAAAGGATTTGACCTCAAATCCTGAGGTTCTTCAAACTCTGGGCTTCTTCCCTCCACACTTGTAAAAAGAATAAAAACATATATATTAGTGGTGTTTGGTATGTTGGAGTAAGGTATGGTCTGAAAACCCATTTCTTGTGCATCTTGCCATGAGGGAACATGGTTCCTCACCAACTCAATGAGTGGTGCTACAAGTATAGAAAAATATAGGACAAACCTTTTGTAAAAGTTTGTTAATTCATGGAAGCCCCAAATTTTCCTTATACTTGGTGGAGTGGGCCACTCAGGAATGACCTTTATTCTCTTAGGGTTCATGGGAACCCCTTGATCACCATTTAAAAAATTAAGGAAAGTAATGCAATAAAGCATACCTTTTTTATATTTTCATGTTGATTACTCCTACAAAAAAGTATGACAAACCTAAGGTGTCCCATATGAGCACCTAGTTTTGTATTGAAACAAAAAATAAGAACAAACCTACCTAATAAGTCCCTATCTACACGAATCTTGAAGATGTTGGGCACATGAGTGATTTTACAAAAGAGGGTTGCACCACTCAACACATTCATCATATCACCTATTTTAGGGATTTGATGCCTAATAATACCTATTTTGGGCACCAACAAAGCACAAGAATTTAAGCTCTTACGAACCAAACCCTCATCCAACAACTCCTTTACCTGAGGAATAATACCAAGCCCAAGAGGTGTGGCAGTGCTAACAAGTGTCTTTTTACAAAGGAGAAGATGTGGAGGTTGTCTAAGAGGAGAAGTTTCTTTAATATTTGTCTTTATTGCAAAATGAAATTCCTTCTTAGTTAACCTCTTGGAGGAGACACTTACCTCCTTACACTCTTCCCTAACCATTAAAGGTTGTCCTTCTTCTTGCGGGTAGATTTCTTCGCTAGATCCTTCCCCTTTTGCTTCTTCATTTTCTCTAGAGGAAGGGGAAATAGTAGACTCATCATGGCTACTATAAATATCTTGGCCCCTCATAATCATAGTTTTCTTGGTGGGGCATTAAGAAGTAATGTGTCCTCTTCCAAGACATTTAAAGCACTTTATAGAGCTAGTTTTCTCTTGCATACTAGCCTTAGGGGCTTGCTTTTCTATTGCCTTCCCCTTATCATCTTTGGGCTTAGAAGGTGTCACCCCAAAGATGCCTTGACCTTGGTCTTTCTTTGGATAAGAGTGAGAGCCATAAGAGTTTGAAGTAGACTTTCTTTTAAGTTATTGCTCTACCCTTATTTCCAATTCAAAGTAAGCCTCTACATTGTCCTTCCCATGGAAGTATGGGAGGTTAATGTTATCCTCTTGAGGTTTTCTTTCCTTTTCTCTCCTATGGGAATGAGGTCTAAGATGTAACCTATGCCTTCCTTCATAATAGTCACGAAGTTCTTCACTTATGCTCTTACAAGAGTCATGACTACTATAGGTGGCATGCTTTTCTTTTCTTAACTCTTTTAGTATTTTTCTTCTTTCTTCTTCCCTTATTATCTCTCTTTCATTTTGACTTATTTCTTCCACTCTTTTTTTTCCTTTTTCTTTTCTCTCTTGTTTTTCTTTCCACAACTTAAGGGATCTCAACTCATCTAATATCTTATACAAGGGGTCCTTAGGAGTAGAACCCTCACCATTAACACTAAATGAAGAGTGAAGACTCATGTTGGTTCCTAAGTTATGGTTCTTTCTTCTTGGGGGTTTGAAAACAAAAGGTAAAAGAAACTATGGTTGAAACTAGCCAAAATAAACACTAAAAGAGGTGTGAAAGATAAGGTAAAAACTAATTGGTAAAAGGAAAGCTATCTAGGCAGTTTGACAATGGAAGTTAAAGGAAATAAGCTATGAAAGTAAGCAAGAAATTAAAGGGCAAGAAATGTAAACTAGGCGAATCCTAAGAGTATTTGGATGACCACATTTAAGGTTCCCAACAAAACACTCACTATCCTAAGGAAAAATTGCCTAAAATTATTACATACAAATGGAAGTTTGGTAACCTATTGGAGGCTCCCAACACACTTCCAATGAAAGGCCTTTTTGTTACAAAAACTTGAAAGCAATGAAGGTAAGTAAATTGCCAATTACAAAATGGTCCTTAATTGATGGAAGCTTGCTTGTGGAGCTTCTATGGAAGCTGGATCTTTGAGCTTCAATGAGGTCCTTCAATGGTGATTTTTCACCATAGAGATGCAGCGGAAGGCAAAGGAGAAGAGGAGAGGGGAGGCACCATCCACTAGGGAATAAGCCAAGGAAGAAGGAGCTTCACCACCAAGAATTGCCTTGGATAAGAAGCTTGAAGAGGATGCTTTAATGGAGGAAAAGAAAGAGAGAAGGGGGGAGCACGAAATTCAAGGAATAAAAGAGGGAGAGAAGTGGAACTTTGAAGTATGTCTCACAAGACTCTCATTCATCAAAGTTACAACAAGTGTTACACATGCTTCTATTTATAGACTAGGTAGCTTCCTTGAGAAGCTTTCTTAAGAAAACTTCCTTGAGAAGCTTCTTTGAGAAAACTTCCTTGAGAAGCTAGAGCTTAGCTACACACACCCCTCTCATAACTAAGCTCACCTCCTTGAGAAGCTTCCTTAAGAAGATTCCTAAAGAAGCTAGAGCTTAGCTACACATACCTCTCTAATAGCTAAGCTCACCTCCTTTAGATGAGAAGCTAGAGCTTAGCTACACACCCCCTATAATAGCTAAGCTCACCCCCATGACAAAAAACATGAAAATAAAAAAAAAGTCCTTATTACAAAGACAACTCAAAATGCCCCGAAATACAAGGCTAAAACCCTATACTACTAGAATGGCCAAAATACAAGGCCTTGACGAAGGAAAAACCTATTCTAATATTTACAAAGATAAGCGGGCTCATACTTAGCCCATGGGCTCGAAATCTACCCTAAGGCTCATGAGAACCCTAGGGCCTTTCCATGGATCTCTAGCCCAATCTACTTGGAGTCTTCTAACCAATGCCCTTGCGGGGTAGGATTGCATCATTCCCTCCACCTTGGAAAGGATTTGACCTCAAATCCCGAGGTTCTTCATACTCTGGGCTCCTTCCCTCAACACCTGTAAAAAGAACAAAAACACATGTATTAGTGGTGTTTGGTATGTTGAAGTAAGGTAAGGTCTGAAAACCCATTTCCTGGGCATCTTTCCATGAAGGAACATGGTTTCTCACCAACTCAATGAGTGGTGCTACAAGTATAGAAAAATATGGGACAAACTTTTTGTAAAAGTTTGTTAAGTCATGGAAGCCCCAAATTTTTCTTATACTTGGTGGAGTGAGCCACTCAGGAATGACCTTTATTCTCTTAGGGTTCATGGGAACCCGTTGATCACTATTTGAAAAATTAAGAAAAGTAACGCAATAAAACATACCTTTTTCTGTATTTTCATATTGATTATTCCTACCAAAAAGTATGACAAACCTAAGGTGTCCTATATGAGTACCTAAGTTTGTATTGAAACTAAAAATAAGAACAAACCTACCTAATGGGTCCCTATGTACACACACCATGAACATGTTAGGTGTACGAGTGATTTTACAAAAGAGGGTTGCACCACTCAAAACATTCATCATACCACCTATTTTAGGGACTTGGTGCCTAATAATACCTATTTTGGGCACCAAAAAAGCACAAGGATTTAAGCTCTTGCGAACCAAACCCTCATCCAACAACTTCTTTACTTGAGGAATAAACTCAAGCCCAAGAGGTGTGGCAATGCTAGCAAGTGTCTTTTAACAAAAGAGAAAATGTGGAGGTTGTCTAAGAGGAAAAGTTTCTTTAATGTTTGTCTTTATTGTAAAATGAGTTTCCTTCTTAGCTAACCTCTTGGAGGAGACACTTACCTCCTTACACTTCTCTTTAACCACTAATGGTTGTCCATCTTCTTGGGGGTAGATTTCTTCACTAGATTCTTCCCATTTTGCTTCTTCACTTTCACTAGAGGAAGGTGAAGTAGTAGCCTCATCTTGGCTACTATAAATGTCTTGGCCCCTCATAATCATGGTTTTTGTGGTGGGGCATTGAGAAGTAATGTGTCCTCTTCCAAGACATTTAAAGCACTTTATAGAGCTAGTTTTCTCTTGCATACTAGCCTTAGGGGCTTGCTTTTCTATTGCCTTCCCCTTATCATCTTTGGGCTTAGAAGGTGTCACCCCAAAGATGCCTTGACCTTGGTCTTTCTTTGGATAAGAGTGAGAGCCATAAGATTTTGAAGTAGACTTCTTTTTAAGTTGTTGCTCTACCCTTATTTCCCAATCTAAGTTAGCCTCTACATTGTCCTTCCCATGGAAGTATGAGAGGTTAATGTTAGCCTCTTGAGTCTTTCTTTCCTTTTCTCTTCTATGGGAGTGAGGTCTAAGATGTGACCTATGCCTTCCTTCGTAATAGTCACGAAGTTCTTCACTTAGGCTCTTGCAAGAGTTATGACTACTATAGGAGGCATGTTTTTCTCTTTTCATTTCTTTCATTATTTTTCTTCTTTCTTCCTCTCTTATTTTCTTTCTTTCATCTTGACTTATTTCTTCCACTCTTTTTTTTCCTTTTTCTTTTCTCTCTTGTTTTTCTTTCCATAACTTGAGGGAACTCAACTCATATAAGATTCTAGATAAAGGGTATTTATGACTAGTACCCTCGCCATTAACACTAGATGAATGATGACTCATGTTGGTTCCTAATTTGTGGTTCTTTCTTGTTGGAGGTTTGAAAAGAAAAGGTAAAAGAAACTATGGTTGAAACTAGCCAAATAAACACTAAAAGAGGTGTGAAAGATAAGGTAAAAAAACTAATTGGTAAAATGCAAGCTATCTAGGTGGTTTGACAATGGAAGGTAAAAGAAATAAGCTATGTAAGTAAGCAAGAAATGTAAACTAGGTGAATCCTAAGAGTGTTTGGATGACCACATTCAAGGTTCCCAACAAAACACTCACTATCCTAAGTAAAAATTGCCGAAAATTATTACACACAAATGGAAGTTTGGTAACCTATTGGAGGCTCCCAACACACTTCCAATGAAAGGCCTTTTTGTTACAAAAACTTGAAAGCAATGAAGGTAAGTAAATTGCAAATTACAAAATTACAAAATGGTCCTCAATTTTGGTGGTTGTTCTCTCTTTGGTGATTCACTCAATTTGGAGTGCTTCTTAGTCCAATAGCTCTTAAGGTGGTTGGCCCCTTACTTCTGGACTCAAATTCTTCAAGGGATGGCACCAATCCTCCTTCCAATTCCTATATGGCAACCCACAAACAAGGAAACAAAGAGACAAGCAATAACCAAAGACCAAAAAAAATAAAATGAAAGCTAAACCAATGGAGTGTTAACAAGACAATTTTTCAAGGATTATTCAACAATTAAAGCAATGAAAAGGACATAGAAGCAAGCTAGGACTCAAAGAGAAACTTAGAATGGCTCTAGAGTAGAGTAAAAAAAACTGAAAAAAAAAGACTCAACAAAACTCTAGCTTTGGCACTTGTCTTCACACTAATTTTGAATTGAAATTTCCAATTATAGAATAAATTTTGAGCCAAAACAACAAGCACACTTCCCTTTCACTTTTTTTTCCTGGATACTGATTTTTCTGCAAACTTGTGTGATTTTTATTATTTTTTTCTTTTACCCAAATCACTTGGTTCTTTTTTTATAACTTTTTTCAAGATGTCTAGAAATTTCAGTAAACATTTCAGCTCAAAATTCGAAGTAACCAATTCTCAGTAATTTTTACAAGTTTGTATGTCCAAGTTGCCAGCACCAACGATTTTTTTTAAGCATGGTATATTGATTGCCTTGGGCTTACTTTCAACCTTCCTATGTATGTTGAACTCACTAGGATTGTTTACCACAGTCTTAGGAGTTCAATATTCACTTAGGATCAACATTTCAGCCAACAATTCAATCACCAAAACTCAAATTCACAATAGACACAATCATAAGGAAATCTAAAAGTTCAAGAAAAGGTTCACAATCAAAGACTCTCTAAGAATTTTGCATGAACATGTTAAGGACTAATTAACATGAAAGATTTGACTCAAATCAACTAATAGGCTAAAAGAATTTCATACACTCATGAACAAATGAGTTAGACAAAGAAACAAGAAAAATAAAATCCAGCACAACATAAGAAATCTTATGTGACAAGTTTCATGACTAGACATGACTTCTATGACAAAACTACATTAGGTGAACAAGTCACTCTAGATTTTTGAGGTTTTCTTCTACTTTAATATTTTTGTAAGAATTTTATGGTTTAGGTTTCAGCCACAAAAAATAACAAGACAAAACTCAAAGGAACCTAAACTCAACACAATTCATGGTTCAAGAACAAGAACAAGAAATTTGAACCATAGAAAATCAAATCTAGCTTCTATAGCAAGTTTAATTGGTGGAAACTCTAAAGAATCATGTTAACAACATTTAGCACAAGACATGTGAGGAGATACATGGAGAAAAAATGAAGAAACAACAATGGAAGAGAAGGTAAAGCAAAAAAATTAATGGAGGTTTAAGGAGCACCTACTTGAAGCTCTTGTGCTCTGATTACCACTTGATGGAAGCTTGCTTGTGGAGCTTCTATGGAAGCTGGATCTTTGAGCTTCAATGAGGTCCTTCAATGGTGATTTTTCACCATAGAGATGCAGCGGAAGGCAAAGGAGAAGAGGAGAGGGGAGGCACCATCCACTAGGGAATAAGCCAAGGAAGAAGGAGCTTCACCACCAAGAATTGCCTTGGATAAGAAGCTTGAAGAGGATGCTTTAATGGAGGAAAAGAAAGAGAGAAGGGGGGAGCACGAAATTCAAGGAATAAAAGAGGGAGAGAAGTGGAACTTTGAAGTATGTCTCACAAGACTCTCATTCATCAAAGTTACAACAAGTGTTACACATGCTTCTATTTATAGACTAGGTAGCTTCCTTGAGAAGCTTTCTTAAGAAAACTTCCTTGAGAAGCTTCTTTGAGAAAACTTCCTTGAGAAGCTAGAGCTTAGCTACACACACCCCTCTCATAACTAAGCTCACCTCCTTGAGAAGCTTCCTTAAGAAGATTCCTAAAGAAGCTAGAGCTTAGCTACACATACCTCTCTAATAGCTAAGCTCACCTCCTTTAGATGAGAAGCTAGAGCTTAGCTACACACCCCCTATAATAGCTAAGCTCACCCCCATGACAAAAAACATGAAAATAAAAAAAAAGTCCTTATTACAAAGACAACTCAAAATGCCCCGAAATACAAGGCTAAAACCCTATACTACTAGAATGGCCAAAATACAAGGCCTTGACGAAGGAAAAACCTATTCTAATATTTACAAAGATAAGCGGGCTCATACTTAGCCCATGGGCTCGAAATCTACCCTAAGGCTCATGAGAACCCTAGGGCCTTTCCATGGATCTCTAGCCCAATCTACTTGGAGTCTTCTAACCAATGCCCTTGCGGGGTAGGATTGCATCATTAATTTTGGTGGTTGTTCTCCCTTTGGCGATTCACTCAATTTGGAGTGCTTCTTAGTCTAATAGCTCTTAAGGTGGTTGGCTCCTTGCTTCTTGACTCCAATTCTTCAAGAGATGGCACCAATCCTTCTTTCCAATTTCCTATATAGCAAATCACAAACAAGGAAACAAAGAGACAAGTAATAACCAAAGACCAAAATAAATGAAATGAAAGCTAAACCAATAGAGTTTTAACAAGACAAATTTTCAAGTATTATTCAAAAATTAAAGCAATGAAAAGAAAATAAAAGCAAGCTAGGACTCAAAGAGGAACCTAGAATGGCTCTAGAGTAGAGTAAAAAAAAACTAAAAATATAAGACTCAAGAAACCTCTAGTTTTGGCACTTGTTTTCACACTAATTTTCAATTGAAATTTCATAACTAAGATTGGTATAAAATAGGCACCAATTATAGAACAAATTTCAAGCCAAAACAACAAGCACACTTCCCTTTCACTTTTTTTCCTGGACACTAATTTTCTTGCCAAATTGTGGGATTTTTTATATTTTTTCCTTTTATCTAAATCACATGGTTCTTTTTTTATAATTTTTTCCTTGAGAAGCTAGAGCTTAGCTACACACACCCCTCTAGTAACTAAGCTCACCTCCTTGAGAAGCTTCCTTGAGAAGATTCCTAAAGAAGCTAGAGCTTAGCTACACACACCTCTCTAATAGTTAAGCTCACCTCCTTGAGATGAGAAGCTAGAGCTTAGCTACACACCCCCTATAATAGCTAAGCTCAACCTTCTTATGTACGTTTAACTCACTAGGCGTGTTTACCACAGTTTTAGGAGTTCAATATTCACTTAGGATCAAAATATCAACAATTCAATCACCAAAACTGAAATTCACATTAGACAAAATCATAAGGAAACCTAAAAGTTCAAGAAAAGGTTCACAATCAAAAACTCTCTAAGAATTTTGCATGAACATGTTAAGGACAAATGAACATGAAAGATTTGACTCAAATCAACTAATAGGCTAAAATAATTTCATACACTCATGAACAAATGAGTTATACAAAGAAACAAGAAAAATAAAATTCAGCACAACATAAGAAATCTTATGTGACAAGTTTCATGACTAGACATGACTTCTATGACAAAACTACAATAGGTGAACAAGTCACTCTAGATTTTTGAGGTTTTCTTCTACTTTAATGTTTTTGTAAGAATTTTATGGTTTAGGTATTAGCCACAAAAAATAGCAAGACAAAACTCAAAGGAACCTAAACTCAACACAATTCATGGTTTTAAAACAAGAATAAGAAATTTGAACCATAGAAAATCAAATCTAGCTTCTATAGCAAGTTTAATCGGTGGAAATTCCAAAGAATCATGTTAACAACTTTTAGCACAAGACATGTGAGGTGATACATGGAGAAAAATGAAGAAACAATAATGGAGGAGAAGGTAAAGCTGACAATTAATGGAGGTTTAAGGAGCACCTACTTGAAGCTCTTGTGCTCTGATACCACATGAAGTAGTTCCATGTGGAGCTTGTAGGCCTTGGATCTTCTTCATCAATGGAGTCCTTTGCTTCTTGAAGTTCAATGGCAGTGGAATGGAGAAGGAAGAAAGATGATTGGAGACGCCACTTCAAGGAGAAGATGAGTCAAGCACAAGCTCACCACCATAGGAAGCCATGGATAAGAGCTTGAAGGAGGAAAAGATGAGGGGAGGAAGAAGGAGAGAAGGAGCACGAAATTTTGTGCCTCAAATGAGGTCTGAACTTTGAATTATAATTCTCAAATGATCAAAGTTGAAAAAATGCACACACATGGCCTCTATTTATAGCCTAAGTGTCACACAAAATTGGAGGGCAATTTAAATTTCTATTAAAATTTCACTTGTATTTGAAATTGAATTTGTGAAGCCAAATTGTGGAGCCAAAATTTCACTAATTATGATTAGTGAATTTTAACTATGGTTCAGTCTACTAATCCAAGATCAACTTCAAGATTATCCACTAAGTGTGCTTAGGTGTCATGAGACATGTAAAGCATGAAGGACATGGACAAAGTGTGACTATATGATGTGACAATGGGGTGTAGCAAGCAAATGCTCACCTCCCCCTCTAAAATTTAATTGGATTGAGCTTCTTCCAATTCAATTAAATTTATTTTCCAACACACACATCAAATATTCACTTAATGAATGTGAAATTACAAAACTACCCCTAATACAAAAACTAGTCTAGGTGTCCTAAAATACAAGGGCTGAAAAATCCTACATTTCTAGGGTATCCTACCTACATTATGGAGCCCTAAATACAAGGCCCAAAAATAATGAAACCTTAATCTAATATGTACAAAGATAAGTGGGCTAATACTTAGCCCATGGGCCCAAAATCTACCCTAAGGCTCATGAGAACCCTAGGGCCTTCTCTTGCATCTCTGGCCCAATCTTCTTGGAGTCTTCTATCCAATGCCTTTGGGGGGTATGATTGCATCATATGTTGAGGTCCTGAGAAAATTATATTCATTTGGAATGATTATCCCATAATTAGTTTTCGTTTTCTTATTTTTGAAATCCTTTCTCATTCAATGACTTTTTTTTTTTTATTAAGTCTCCAGATAATTAAATAGCGAGGAACTAGTCCTTTTGTGTTGTTGAATATATGTAACGTTTACGCCCAACATGAATTAGATGAACTTATATATGTATTGTGACATATATGTCATATATCTAATATTAATGTATTGTCCTCAGGGCATTACATCCAAATCATTATGAGTTTACATGTTATATTTTCTGTAGTTTTCTTTTCTGCCATGACCTCATAAACCTTTTCTTCATATGCTCTCGTATAGTATATATATTGCTTTGCTTTATGTATACATTGTCCAATTCAACATTAAACAAAGAACAAAAAACAGGCTATTATCCATAGTAGTGTAGCGCTACAAACTGTTTACTTTTCCTAGATTAATGTTTTAACTTGTAATACTCCATTTGCAACTATTTTAAATCAAACCAAAACGTTGTTTCTGTCAAAAAGTGAAAATCATTGTGTCTCGTGTGGCTGTGATTGGGAAAAGAAAAGCCAACCCAAACGCCTTCCTTAATCTTTATTTTCCACAAAAAGTAAAAATTTTCAAGTCTTTCAACCATAGTCAAAGTGAAAGTGCAGCAGGTCATTGACCCGAAGAAGATTGAGATATGCCAAAATCTTGTAAAATGTTTGAATACCAATAATACAATGGATTAAAAGAAAAATAGGGAGAGTTAGGTAGCTAGTTTTTCATTATGATCCGTCACTTTGGCTATGAAACTTGTTAATTTTGCTTTGGCATTCTTACTCTTATTAGTAAACAGCCATGCACATGTGTCCATACACACTCACCAAACTGTCAAGCAATGTTAATCCAAAGCAAAAGATGAAAAAACACATAAAAGTGAATAATCGTACGGATGACAACATGACCATATGTCTCACGTACATTGGCAGTGTTTCTAGCTAACTTGGCTTTTATATATATACATCAAACTAAACTCTTGTTCTTCTTTTTATTAATTATTATTATTAAAATAATTAAATAATAATGATAATTGTTCTTACAGGCTATCATCACATCGTGATGATGATGCAACTGCCCATGAAACATGCTTTTCATTAATTTCTTGTATAGAAGTTGAAGGTGTATGAAGACCTTAATTGGGTGGTCAATTTTCTGACGGGTTTATACTGCATGCAGTTGTTAGGCATGTCTTAGTTCAATTCTCAACTTTTCCAGCTCAAGGTTATATGCCTGATCAAATAATTAACCACAAACAAAGTTTACTTGCAAATTGGAGTTGTATCTAAGTGGAATTTGTTGAACCAATAGTGTCAGTGATTAGGTGACCATAGTATTTGTAACCCTATTATTTTATTGTTCAACGCCATTTGATAAGCCAATAAGGTCATGTCACGTTATCAATTGTCCGCACCAATTAGATATGCATACCTTAACCATTTAAGGAGTTTGAACGAAACAGTAGCAGCAATGTCTCAAGAAAGCAAAGACCAACCCTCCCAAACATGACCTTAAATAAATTAGGAACCTCAATGTTGCCTTCGTGCAAGTCCCATTTACCCGTTGGGCTGACAGTGGCAGAAAATATTCCCTTATGAGAAAAAAAATGATCCAAGGCGTTGATGTAGAAAAAATCAACTAGTACTGCTGCTGCAACTAGTACTGTTTCGGTCTTACCAAGACTTAGTGCATTTTTTTGGGGGAAAAAGCAATTTTTCTTGTAATTTTCTGAGAATGCTTTTGAAAATGCATGTAATTATTTTCCAAACAATAGCTCAACCAAACATGCATTTAATCATATGACTACAGTTACAATCTGTCATATTTGACATTAGAAGGGCAATATACATATTATAAGTAGGAATAGTGTCCATAAAGATATATGCAGATTGATTTTATGGATCTGAAACTATGTACAGAAAATATTTTTCGATGATGTACAATACGTTTAATTTAAACGGTACATGTTTGAACAGTACTCTTGGACGTACAACAGTCCGATATTTTAATTGAATGGTATTGTAGCAGTAAGTCCCGTGAATGAGAAAGGGCAGTAAGGCTAAGGTGTACTGTTCAAGTAAAATATTAAGACATAATGTACTGGTGACTATAAGAGTAACATTTAAATTGTATTGTTCTAAAAAAAAGAGTTAAAAATTTTTAATTTTTCAGATCCAAGAAATTTAGTAACATATAACCTTATGGAATTACTTCTATGAAACCAAACGAAAGCAAAAATACTAGAGGATGAAATTATTATGTCGCGTCTTTTATGTTCCTTCTCCCGTATTTCCTTTCGTTCTAATTCATCATCATCATCCTCAAATTAAGCAGTTCTTCTAGGCACCTAAATTTGCTCAATGAGCAAGAAAACCAGAACCACGAGGTCGCCCCAAAACACAATCTCTTCAATGAGGAGGTCCGATTCGAAGAAATAAACCAAAATATGGATGATTGGAGTATTCCAGAAATCCCTTAGGACTCACTGTATGTTCCTGAGACAATCAAAGACAAACATAATTTTGATTACATAATCAAAACTGTAGAAAACAATATTCCTCTAGGACAAGACATATGGGAAGAATTTCATTTACTTTCAAAAAATTTAATTTATGAACACAATCGAAAATACAAGTACCTACATAGGATGTGTCCAGGTACCCATCAAACCTTTAATAGATATGGGCATCGATGCCGCAGTTTTAATGTGTCTTAGAGATATTAGGCACAACAAATTTGAATATTCCTTAATAGGAATAGTAGAAATAAGCCTAGGACAAGGTCCAGTTTATTTTAATTGTTACCCAAACAAAACAGTGAGTTTGATGGATAGAAACATTCTTGACTCTATTCCTAAACATCCACTTTCATGGTCTTGACATGAAAGAAGGATCAATCCCAACAGCATTAATATACAGAATTCAGTACAAGGTCATGAACACTTGTGCATCAAGAGTCCTTTTGAAACCACAAAAAGGAGAGACAACTTTGTTTATCATTGTTAGTGCTTAGCTTTACTGAGATTTAAAAGATTGGCTAAAATTTTGTTAAAACATAAGCACTTAGACAATGAAGGAAAGCTGGAGTTGCTGCACATGATGTCTAACATTATGTCAAGGAATCAGATTGGGCTGCACAATGCACAAGGCAAGATAAAATGTCAAATGAAGAATTGAAGCTGCAGGATCCACGATGTCGGATACAATGTCCAGGACATCCTGCCCGAAAATACTGGACACATAAATCTGTTATATCTTTAACAGATTAATGTGCAGTTAGCAACAGATTAGGCGCTATAATCTTTAGGAACGAATTAAAAGATAATTAAAGTTTGAATTACAAACTTGAATAGTTTCGTTCAGGGATTAGAGATTGAAGATAAAAACTAAAAGATAAAACTTTATCTTTTAGATCTTTAAGTGCAGATTTTCAGGAGAATGATAGATCTTATCCAGCGCAAGTTGTTGCAGCCCAGATACGTACACTGCTATATAAACATGAAGGCTGCACGGGTTTTCCACCAAGTCCGAGATTGAAGAGTTATTTTGTGAGTTTTGGGACTTGAGTGTTTTGTGAGCCACCTTGATGGTACCCTAACATCAAGTGTTGGACCTGAGTGTGTAGAGTTGATCTCTATTGTTCAGAGAGCAATCTCTGGTGTGTCTTTGATTTATTTGTAAACACGGGAGAGTGATTGAGAGGGAGTGAGAGGGGTTCTCATATCTAAGAGTGGCTCTTAGGTAGAGGTTGCATGGGTAGTGGTTAGGTGAGAAGGTTGTAAACAGTGGCTGTTAGATCTTCGAACTAACACTATTTTAGTGGATTTCCTCCCTGGCTTGGTAGCCCCCAGATGTAGGTGACGTTGCACCGAACTGGGTTAACAATTCTCTTGTGTTATTTACTTGTTTAATCTGTTCATACTGTCAAATATAATCTGCATGTTCTGAAGCGTGATGTCGTGACATCCGGTACGACATCTGTCATCGGTATCAGAATTTCAATCATTAATATGAAAAGGCCAATGTTTCTCTCCCAAGAACCATAAAATGGGACGAAGTAACTTTCCTTAAAAAATGTGTCATGGACAAGGCAACACCGTCAGTTCCTCGACCCACTCCAACCATAGAACAAATTAAGCAAGATAACTCCAGCAAAGTAGAAATAACCTTTAGTAGGAGAAACTCTTTTTCATCAAGAATAGAAGCCTCAAGATCCGAATACAAATCGACAAGAAGGTCTTTTTCGATAAGAACCCGATCAATCCCAATAGGACTAACTAGATCTGCGTCACAAAACCAGTTTACTAGTATAAACCTCCAAGGATTAGATACAACTTTTAGTATACCTAGAACAACATACAATTAAGAACAAGAGGATGACTAGAAGTCGATCCAATCTCTAACATACTCCTCTATGCATGAACCTTATGATGTTATCTAACAAATTTAGCATTGATAAGGATACCCTTAGAAAAGACTTTTATTCTCTAGAGAATGAACCTCAAAGGAGATGGCTTTTTCAGCATTTTAAGGGTTCAAACAGAAAGCAAATCCAAGACAAATTTTATGAGTTTGTGGAAAGAGTCCAAATTAATGTCCTTTTCTTTGATTGGTTTCATGCTTATACCATCAAAGAGAACCTAGATTACCCGTGGAAACAAGATATCATAGGTGATCCAACAACCAATCTTATTACAAACTGGCAAATCAAAGACGGTGAGTTAATCCAATGGGAATGACCTCCAACAACTCAATACCAATTACCAAAGGTCAAAGACAGTAATGACAAACCTGTCATGGCCACGCCATTTAAAAAAAAGATGTCAATGAAGAAATAACTTCCAAAGACACCAAGAGCCTAAAGGAACAGGCTAATTACACCAATAAATACCTTCAAGTTTTAGGAGAATCCATTAAAACAAAGGCAACTCCTAAACCAAAAACTCATGATGAATCTTTGTCAGATGTCCCCACAGAAAAACCCTTATTCAAACCTTTTAAGGCTAGTGAAGAGGCAAAACAAAAAATTAGGGAACTTAGAAAAAACAAAATCCTTACGAAAGGAGTAGGTGACAACAACAGTGAATTATTAAACAAGATTGATAGTTTACTTAGAGTCATCCTTGAAACACCCCAACCTTCGAAAGAAACATAAAAAATGAGAACAAGAAGCACCTCCAAATTAATTAATGTTACTAATGAAGATAGTGATCAAAATTCAGAACACAAAACTGAAATAGGTTCAGTATCTGAGAAGGATATAAATCCAATAAATTCCATACATTGGAAAGCACCCTCCAAACTTTATTACGAAAGACCAACCACCCCTAACCTCTTGTTACAAGAAAGAGGCGAAAATAATTTTAAAAGTTTCAGCGCAAACAACATCTATGAATGGAATATAGATGCCCAAATAGAGTATAATATTATGAATACACTCCAACACATGATGATGGTAGCTTCAACATACCAGACATCCCATGAGTGTTCGAAGGAAACAATCATCAATATCCTAGTGGTAGGATTTTCCGGCCAATTAAAGGGATGGTGGGATAATTATCTCACTAATGATGAAAAATAAAAAATTTACGGCGCAGTCAAAATGGATCTCAATGGAAAAGTCATTACAAATGATGATAATAAAGAGATTGGTGACGTTGTTAATACCCTTATTTTTACAATAGCTCAACATTTTATCGGTGACCCATCACTTTGAAAGATAGGTCAATAGAATTATTATCCAATCTTAAGTGTAGAACTTTAGCAGATTTTAGGTGGTATAGAGACACCTTCCTAACTCGAGTTTACACAAGAGAGGATAGCCAACAACCTTCCTGGAAAGAAAAATTTCTAGTTAGTCTTCCAAGATCATTCGGAGATAAGGTTAGAGACAAAATCCGTAGTCAATCTATCAATGGAGACATCCCATATGAGAGTTTAAGTTATGGTCAATTAATTTCATATGTTCAGAAAGTAGCTTTGAAAATTTGTCAAGATTCCAAAATCCAAAGACAATTAGCCAAAGAGAAGGCCCAGACAAAGAGAGATTTAGGATCCTGCTGCAAACAATTTGGACTACCCGCCTATCCAAAGCAAAAGAAGAAACAAAACCTTAGCAAAGAATCCCATGGAAGTAAAACCTTCAACAAAAAGAGATTTCTAAGAAGGAAATACTCGCATAAACCCTCAACCAGCAAATAAACTGAAACTTCAAAGCCAAAAATAAAACCCAAGATAACATGCTACAATTATGGGAAACAAGGCCACATTAGCAAATACTGTAGGTTAAAGAAAAAATTAAGAAACCTTAACTTAGATCCAACCATTGAAGAGCAGATTAATAATCTGCTTATCGAAACCTCAGAGGAAGAATCGGAAAATACATCCTCTACATCCTCTGAAGAGAATCTAAACCTAATTCAACAAGATGACCAACCATCGTCTACAGACGATGAAGATATACTAGAAATCAATACTATAACAAGAGAACAAGATCTCTTGTTTGAAGCAATCAATTCCATGCCAGACCCCCAGGAAAAGAAGGTTTTCCTGGAAAAACTGAGAAAGTCTCTGGAAACCAAACCCAGGCCAAAAGACTTTATTACAAATAATAAATTTGATGTTTGCAATATATTCAAAAGATTAGAAAACACTTCAGCAAAACCAACCATAATCCAAGATCTCAAAACAGAGATTAATAATTTGAAAAAGGTAGTTAAGGAAATTCGTCAACAACAAGAAATTCATCAGATCATCCTATCTTAACTAGAAGAAAATAGTGATTTTGAGAAGGATGTAGAAAATGAAAATCTAGAAGATGAAATGTTTATGGGATTAATCAACAAGATTAAGATCCAAAAATTTAATATAAACATTAGAATCATTATTAATGATTTTGTTTTAGAAACAATGGCCCTATTTGACACTGGGGTTGATTCAAACTGTATTTTGAAAGGATTAGTTCCAACAAAATTCTTTGAGAAAACCTCAGAAAAACTAAGTACGACTAATGGCTCAAAATTAAAGATTATTTACAAATTATCAAGCGGAATCATAGAAAATCAGGGTCTTAGGATTAACACAAACTTTCTTCTGGTAAAAAACCTAAAGAATGAGGTTATCTTAGGAACACCCTTCATTAGAGCCTTATTCCCCCTTCAGATATCTAGGGAAGGAATAACTACCACTCATTTGGAAAGAAAAATTATATTTAATCTTTCTACTAACCCAATCACAAGAAATATAAATTTCAGAAAAGAAAATTAGTAAAATCAATTTCTTAAAAGAAGAAATCTATTGCAATAACATTCAGTCACAATTGGAAAAACCATAATTAAAAGAGAAAATCCAAACCCTGTTACAACATATCCAATTAACCATTTGTTCCGACTTGGCACATACATTCTAGAACCGTAAGAAACATATTGTTGATCTCCCTTATGAGAAAGAGTTTATGGAAAAACAAATTCCCACAAAAGCTAGACCAATCCAAATAAATGAAGAACTTCTCCAATATTTCCAAAAAGAAATTAAAGATTTGCTTGATAAAGGTTTGATTAGAAAGAGTACAAGCCCATGGTATTACGTTGCTTTGTACGTCAATAAACAATCAAAGCTTGAATAGGGTACACCACATTTAGTCATAAATTATAAACCTTTAAACCAAGCTTTACAATGGATTAGGTATCCTATTCTAAACAAAAAAGATTTACTTAATTATAAACCTTTCATAGCTTATTTTCCAAATTTGACATGAAATCCGGATTTTGGCAAATCCAGATACAAGAATTTGATACGTAAAAAACTTCCTTTACAATACCTTTCGAGCAACACGAATGGAATGTTATGCCATTCGGTCTGAAGAAGGCCCCTTCAGAATTCCAAAAAATCATGAACAATATTTTCAATCCCTATTCAAAATTGTTCATTGTTTACATAGATGATGTTTTAATCTTCTCCCAAAACATAGACCAACATTTTAAACATTTGCAAACTTTTATTCACATCATCAAACAAAACGGCCTCGCTGTCTCCAAAACAAAGATCAATCTATTTCAAACAAAGATTTGATTCCTTGGTCATAACATTCACCAGGGTACAATCATACCCATAGATAGATCACTAGAATTCGCGGACAAATTCCCTAACCAAATTTTAGACAAAACTCAGCTACAAAGATTCCTTGGTTGTCTGAACTATGTAGGAGAATTTGTACCATACTTAAACAATATTGTCAAGCCATTGCATGATAGGCTGAAGAAAAATCCGCCTCCTTGGACTGACATCCATACTCAAACTGTGATGGACATCAAACTCAAAGTTTAATCCATAAAATGTCTATATCTCCCAATTCCGCAGGCATTCAAAATTGTTGAAACTGATGCATCTGACATAGGTTATGGTGGTATCCTCAAACAAAGAGTTCATGACCAAGAACATGTCATTGCATACACATAAAAGCATTGGAATTCTGCACAACTAAAATATTCAACTGTTAAAAAAGACGTTTTAGTAATTGTTTTGTGCATTTCCAAATTTCAATCTGATTTATTAAATCAGAAATTTTTAATTCGGGTTGATTGTAAATCAGTCAAAGATATTTTACAAAAGGATGTAAAAAACCTTGTCTCGAAACAGATTTTTGTAAGATGGCAAACAATTTTAAGTGTTTTTGATTTTGATATAGAATATATCAAGGGCACCTCAAACTCTCTACCTAACTATTTTACCCATGAATTCTTACAGAAAAATTCTCATGCCGCCTAAGGCGTTTGAAACCTCCCTACGGGGAGGAAAAAACACAGGTAAAGGTTTTAAGTTGGCCCTGCCTGAGCCAACCATCAAAAGGAGTTCTTCCACATCCTCTGGGTCACCAACCCAGGCTGGAGCATCTTCCCAAAAACCTAAAAAAGAAGGGTCATTGTCCCAAATAGTCACCATTAAACCTGCGTCATCCACTCAGGAACCCCCAAAACCTGCAACCGCAAAACAGACAAAGGCCGACTATGCCTTCTCAGTACAAACTGTCCAGGCCCTACAAGAAATGGGTCTACCAAACTCCCAAAAATAGTTAAAAAGACTTGGGCAGATATTGTCTTAGAATCTAATGATGATTTTGAAAGAGACTTACAAACCATGATTCTAAATTCCTCACAATCGAAAATAATTTGCAATCCTAAAGGGAAATAAACCCTATCTCAACCACAAACACCACCAAAACAAATAACAGTTATGTTTATAAAAATAAATTTTCAACTGTTTTGTAGATGGAACCAGAATATTGGGACAAAAATCCCTTCGAGGCTACAAATAAGGCTTTCCCTCCAGGATTCCATTTCAAACCCACTACTATCAATAAAACAAGGACTTTTTATGAGTTCATACTGATAGACTCAAACTCAGTGTCTATCAAACATTTCAAAGATCCAAAAGACCAATCTTTAAACACTCATTCAACAATCCAGATCCTAAAGGTAATGCAACCAAGACAATTTGGACCAAACCTAAATCAAGCCTAGAAATTTTTTGCACCTTTGATCCTGTAGGTTATACCTATTGGGATTATATCGATGCTTGGACCAAAGTATTATGGCACCAAAATACCGAATTCAAACATTCATGGCTTATTTACTTTAAGACTTCCCAATTGGTTTCTTCAATGGTGGGACTTCTTCGGCCCAATACCTGAAATTTTTCCAGAACAAGTCCAACAAGGATATGCTCAATTTAACAAACTATACAATTCCCAAGAATCAAGAATTCCAGCAGACCTCAAATATTTTTCTAGTTTTGCTTTATCCTAGATTTTCTCCTGGAAATACAGGTACAACAAAACCAAAGGAAAAAAGAATTTCCCGTCACTTCAGAGGCATGCCTTTGTAAAGTGGTGGACACAATTCAATGCCTCTAAAGAAGAACCAGAATAGGTCAAGTATTGGTTTAAGGCTCATCTAGAGCTCCTCAAAGCAGTTGATCCTGAGATTTCGTTGTTTCTTAACCAGAAGTCCCAACTCGCTGCATTCCTTGCAAGTGCCAGATCAAAAGAAAGTTTGGCCAAAAATCTCAAAGAAGTCTTACAAATCCTGCAGCAAGAAGAAGATGAAGGTTCCTCCTCAAAGAAGGAAGAAACTAACTCTTCAGAAGATGATGATCCTTTTTACCAAAACGAAGATGACTGTTTTGGTATTTCTTTAAATGATGATTAATTGCAATTTACTTCTATTGTACAAATAGTTTCGATCACATAACCGGTACTGTAGCAACAATAACTCAATTTGGCTATAAAAGAAGTCCTCGACTTAGTTGTGAAGTACCCTTCCAGATAGTCAGATTTTAGATTTTAGAGAGAAAAGCTCTGCTAGGAAACAATCTTTTGTAAGCTTTTCTTTCTGTTTCAATAAATTCAAAGTTTTATTTTCATATCTCTTCTCCCTCTTGATTGATCATGTGCGGCTCTGTCGTCGCTTCGGTTTCTTCTCTTCTTCCCCTCACAGATTTTGTTCGGCTCTGCCGTCGTTTCTATTTCTTTTATGTTTCATGCACTTTAATTCCGTTTATAGTTTTTTGCATTCTTTATTTTAAAGTTTTGAGGCACATTCTGATGAAATTGAGGCACATTTTGTATGCATGAGAAAACAAAAATAATTATACTCTGGGTAGTAAATTTTGATGCTTTCCATGATGCAACAAATGCTACAATTTTCTAGTGTTCTGTCACATTATTATGGTGTTCGGGTCTGATAATTTGTGAACAACATGATTTGGTATTTTTTTATTCCTACTTTCTCTTTCGGGTCCATTTGCTAAAATTTGTGTGTTTCCTTTTAACCATAAATGTAAAAGGAATAAGAGGGAATGGCTTCTATATTAATTAACTTACAAGAATTTCTTTTAATTTACAAAACAGTGGAAGTGTTCCTTTTAACCAAGTTGTGTTTTTCAAGCACTGTACTTGAGTCAACAGTTTTGTATAATATAACACTTCCCTGGTCGCACTCGTTACTTTCGTTAGTGACCATCTTACGAGGTATGTATTTGATTGTCCCACACCTATCATTATTACATGCTTCTTGATATATCACTATTGTTTTACTTAAACAGTTATGTGCATTGCGAGTAAACCTTAGTTTCCCGTTTGAGATTCAATACAACGATTAATGCAGAAAATTTGCATTAATTAATGTATTGAATCTTGAATTGTCAGTTTGGATGGTTTGGGAAGACTCATTTTTTATAGTTGATTCCTATGTATTGGTTAATTGTCTTTTGTTAAATTTGATGAAATTTCGGTGTATTGCATTTCAATTTGTTCTCCAAGTCCATACTTGAATGTGGTGGATGATCAAATGACACCGCTTTCATGTCGTGTACTTGGAGACCAATGCGAAATGCTACCAAAATTTCATCAAATTTAACAAAAGACAATTAACCTATACGTACAAATCAACTATAAAAAATGTCTTCCTGAATGGGGTTAGGCCATACTTTTAATGAAAAAAGTGAGGTTTTCATGTATGCTGGATAACTTAAAGAAGTGCCACAACAAATGGGAAACATGGATCGAAGTTGGATGAAAGCATCACGTGTTACTGAAGAGTATGAGAATGGTGTTGAAGACTTCTTGCAATTTACTGAACGTAATGCATCTTTGTGTGGAAAATTTTTCTATCCATGTGTTAATTGTGCAAATGGGAGGCATCAATCATTAAATGACAAAATGTCACATCTTATATGTGATGGGATCATTCCTAATTACACAAAATAGATAAGGTACGAAGAGTTGCCAGACAGGCTAACAGTCTCTCACAATGAGCCAGTTAATGTAGACATGGGACATCGTATAGAAGACATGATTCGCGATCTTGGCAACACGGTTTTGAACAAGTACATGCATCGTTGTATGAAAAAATAGAAAATGATTCAAAGAGGACTCTGTATTCGGGGTGCACAACTTTCACAAGGTTGTCAGCGGTGTTAGCTTTGGTCAACTTGAAGGCACGATTTGGGTGGAGTGACAAGAGCTTCACTGAATTGCTTATGTTATTGAAAATGATGCTTCCGGAAGATAACATGTTTCTGAAGAATAATTACAAGGCAAAGAAGATTTTATGTCCAGTGGGAATGGAGTACCAGAAAATCCATGCATGCCTTAATGACTGCATATTGTACAAAAATCAGTTTGCAGAAATGCTTAAGTGCCCCACATGTGGTGTTTCATGGTACAAAGTGAAGGACGACGAAAGCAATGATGATGAACCACAAACATCGAATGTCCAACAAAGGTGTGTTGGTATCTTCCAATAATACCAAGGTTTAAGTGGTTGTTTACTAATGAACATGATACAAAAAACCTTACATGGCATGTAGATGGCAGAAAAAGTTATGGATTGCTGCGACATCCGACTGATTCTCTGCAATGGAAGACAATCAATCATTTGTATCCAGATTTTGTGGCCGAGGCAAGAAACCTAAGGCTTGGTCTTGCTTCCAACAAAATGAATCCCTTTGGTAACCTAAGCAGTAACCACAGTTCATGGCCTGTTTTGTTGATGATTTACAACCTGCCTCCTTGGTTGTGCATCAAGCGAAAGTACATAATACTTTGTATAATAATAGCGGGTCCAAGGCAGGCAGGGAATGATATTGATGTGTATCTCACTCATTTGATTGAAGACTTGGGAAAATTGTGGGAAGACAGGGTTGATGTGTGGGATGGGTATCTACAGCAGACCTTTAGGTTATGCGCAATGGTTTTCTGTACCATTAATGACTTTCCAACATATGAGAATTTAAGTGGGTACAGTGTCAATGGACATCATGCATGTCCTATCTGTGAGAAAAATACGAGCTTCATCCAACTAAAAAACAGAAAGAAGACAGTATATACCAGACACCAAATATTTCTCAAAGCTTATCACCCATATCATTTGATTAAAGAAAGCTTTTAATGAGATTTAGGAAAATGAAAGTGCACTGAAACCATTAGTTGGAAAAGAAGTTTATGATTGGGTCAATGACACCATAACTATCTTTGGGAAGACCCAAAAGAAGGCATCATTTGACCCATAAAAGTCAATATTCTTTGATCTTCCATACTGGTCCGATCTTGATGTTAGACATTGTATAGAAGTTATGCATGTGGAGAAAAATGTTTGTGATAGTTTAATTGGCACCCTTCTTAACATTAAAGGCAAGACAAAGGATGGTTTGAAGTATCATCAAGACCTGGTTGAAATGGGTATATGAGAGCAGTTGCATCCAATATCACACGATCGACGAACGTACTTGCCACCAACATGTCATACAATGTCAACAACAGAGAAGAGAAGCTTTTGTCAATGTCTATAAAGTCTAAAAGTCCCACAAGGATACTCTTCAACTATTAAGAGCCTTGTATCTGTCAATGATTCAAAATTGGTTGTCTTGAAATCTCATGATTGTCATGTGTTAATGCAACAACTATTGTCTGTAGCCATTTGCGGTATCTTGCCTGACAAAGTTAGGGTAGCCATAATTTGTTTATGCTTTGTTTTTAATGCTATTTGTTGCAAAGTTATTGACCCTCGACAATTGGATGATTTGGAGAATGAGGCTGCCATTGTCCTTTGTCAAATGGAGATGTATTTTCCTCCATCATTTTTTGACATAATGGTTCACTTAATAGTTCATCTCATGAGGGAGATCTGATTGTGTGATCCCGTTTATTTACGGTGGATGTATCCAATTGAGCAGTACATGAAGGTTTTAAAGGGTTATACCAAGAATCAATACCATCCAAAAGCTTCCATTGTTGAAAGGTACATTGCTAAAGAATGTATTGAGTTTTGCTCCCATTACATTAAAACAGTTAAATCTGTCGGGCTTCCTGAAACTCGTCATGACCGGACATGGGGAGGTAAAGGTACACGAGGATACAATGTTGTCACAATGACTCGACAGGAGGTCTCACAAGCGCATCTATATGTATTAAACAACACAATTTCTATCACAAAAAAATGTCAGTTTTAGTCACCCAAAAATTAACATTATGAGGGTGTTGCAAGAGCACAATAAAACTTTCATCAACTAGGTTAGAGAAACAATATTAGCTAATAACAGTGCTTCTAAAATATTAAGATTGTTAGTTGTTGGGCGAAATCTCAATGTCCCTACTTGGAAGGGGTATTATATCAACAATTATTCCTTCTACACCAAATCACAAGATGATAAAAGTACCATGCAGAAAAGTGGGGTCAGTGTTCATGCTAATTTTGATCACTTTTGTAGTGCATCAGAAAACAATCTGATTCAAGCGTTGATGTGCCATTATTTTCTCCTATTTCTTAAACCTTTTTGCACCTTTTTAATTACTAATTAGTCTTAATTGTCAAATTAATTAGGCAGTTTTATTATTTGGGCTCATTCAGCTAATTTGATGATTTTAACCTAATTTCAGGAATTAATGAAGCATTGAGCTTAATCCTGATTTTGGTTGTGGACTTAAAGAGGGAAAATAAAGCAATGTTTACCTTAGTTAATTTCTAATTAGGAGATTGCAATTTTATTTTATGTTGTTCAGTGTTTATTTCATTTTGGGCCAAAATAATGTAATAGGGCCTAGTGACTTTGAGTGACCCTTATAAATAGCAGCCTTGGGATTCGTGTAGGGGGGCTATTCTGTTATTCTATTATTGAGGAGTTTTAGGGTTTTACGTTTGGAGCTTGATATTACTGTTCACATGAATTCAATTATCCATTCTATGCTTCTAATTTCAATTTCGTTTTTATTCCTTCTTCCGCCTTTAGCTTTATTTACGTTTTCTGCCTTTAGCTTCATTTACGTTTCTGCTTTTAGTTTCATTTATATTTGCTGCTTCTATTGAACTATGGAAGGCTAAAATTCTATTGTTGTTTCCCTCTGAGGATGAAGCGTAATTCTCTTTGAGGTTCTGTTTTTAATGTTGCTCTCTTATCGGTTTTCCCTTCACCAATTAACCCACATGCGTTCTGTTAATCTATGCATTCTTCGTGTTCGATTAATTGCCTGTGTGCTTAAATTACGTTCGTGCTTAATGAACAAGGGCTTAATTGGTGTATGTGTTGCTTAATCACATATTGATAACCCTAAATTGATTTTCGCTTAGTAAATTAAATTAGGGTTGGATTAAGTGGTTAACTGCTAGGGGTGAAATCCTCACAACCTAGGATAAGAGAATAGCTTCTGAATCAAAGGAAACAACACGTTTTTAATACTATTAATTTCGTATTCCAATTTGCTTGTTCTTAAATTCACAAAACAACCCCCCCAATCGTTCCTGTTACTATTATAACGAAGCATATTATGAACATTTGATTAGTCATTGCTCGTTGGGAAACGACCTAGGATCACTTCCTAGTTACTGCATTTTAATGTTTATTTGATTCGGGTATGACCTCAATCAAGCGTCCATGCCTTACTTTGGAGTCATTGATCAAATTTAGGAACTTGATTACAGTGAATTTAGAGTGCCTTTATTTAAGTGTAAGTGGGTTAATGCGAATACTGGTGTGCATCAAGATCAACTGGGATTTACTTTAGTTGACCTTAATAAGGTGGCTTAAATAGATGAACCTTTCATTATGGCAGAACAAGCCAGAAAAGTCTTTTACGTCGAAGATCCATGTGATTCAAGATTGTCAATGGTTCTACAAGGAAGAGCAAGTGGTATCAGTCACCAAAATGATGATTCAACACTTGACATTAGTGAGATGCCTGCTTTTTGAAAACAATTGCCTTCTATAAATGAACACAACGACGTGGATGATGTACATGCAACCCATACTGATCATGATGAAGGGTTATGGGAGAACATTCCTATGTAACTGCATTGTATGAAAGTAATGTATACCATATTGCATTATTTGTAACCAATTTTTTTAATGTCGATATTTATAATTTCTTACTATATCTATATGTAATCAATTTACTGATCATGAATTTGTTTTATTTGCACAGGGTCATAGGATCACCGCCAAGCTCCCCTCCGCATTTAGATGGTCATTCACAGGTTGCGTCTAAGAGAAGTAGACAATTCACATGACTCAGAAGGTTGACTTTAAGAACCTTAGATCAACCTAGACCAGCGGTTAACTTCGATGCTACAACTGGGAGAGGATCAGACCCACATAAAGAGAAGCTCCACAGCTATTTGGGGGTAGTAGCTCGAGAAAAGATTCCAATTGTACATAGCAATTGGATAGATGTACCGGAATCTCTAAAGGAGCTAGTGTGGGACGAAATATTGGTAAGTCCAGTTAACAGGGAGGTGTATTTAATTTTCTGTTATGAAAAATTAAAAATGTTGACATCCAAATTTCTTATGCATGCCAAATTTGATATCCCAGAAGTAGCAAATGCCAAGAAGAAGGTCATGTCAATAGTGGCCACTAGATTGAGGCAATTTAAGTCTCAGTTCACCACCAAATTTGTGTATGATAATAATGAGGGACAACATAAAGAGGATCCTTCTGTAAAATATGGTATAGATCCACATACTTGGGAGGAATTTGCTACAACCCGGAAGACATCTAATTGGTAGGTTAGATATGGATGCCTTTAACTATTATTTTCAATTTAATTATATGATTTAATTTTAATTAGCTTGATGGAAATTATATATTATGCATGACAGGGAATTAGGAAAAGAGCACGGGAAATTCAAAAACACAACGGTTGTCCCCATTTACTGCTCGTGGAGGATATGGTTTGCTCGAAAAGAAGTTGTTAGACAAAAAAATTAAGAAAAGACAACAGAAAGCAATGTTGATTGTGAATACTCCATGAATTGACGACCCCCCCCCCATCTCCCATTGAAAGACATGTTAAGTGGAAATTGGCCTGAACAAAGCGATATGGTTAGATGACATCTCAAGCAACAAAGGAAATATCTTATAAAATTGTGAGTTCATCTTTCATATTTTATTTGACTAATTTGTTATTTAAAAAATCACCATTGTGAGTGTATGGTTCATATAGGACTCGTTAGAAGAACAAATGACACAGAGATCCTTTGTTCCCCAAGGTCGTGACGATATACTGAACACTGCCATTAGGCGACCGGAGCATGGAGGTCGTGTTCATGCAGCAAGATCAGGTGTGACAATTTCTCAATACTATGGAAGGGCATCATGTGGCTCAAGCAGCTCCTCCACATCCATCAGCCAACAACAGTTGGTTGAGATAATTGGAAGCCTTAAGGAAGAGTGGAGGAATGAGATTATAGTCAACCTTAAGGAGGAAATTGATGTAGCTCCATGTAGAGCTTGTAGGCCTTGGATTTTCTTCATCAATGGAGTCCTTTGCTTTTTGAAGATCAATGGCAATGGAATGGAGAAGGAGGAAAGGTGATTGGAGATGCCACTTCAAGGAGAAGATGAGTCAAGAACAAGCTCACCACCATAGGAAGCCATGGATAAGAGCTTAAAGGTATGAGAAAATAAGTAGAGGGAGAGGGGTAGAAGGGGCACGAAATTTATGACTCAAATGAGGTCTGAACTTTGAAGTGTAATTTCTCAAATGATCAAAGTTGCAAAAATGCACACCCAAGGTCTATATTTATAGCCTAAGTGTCACACAAAATTGGAGGGAAATTTGAATTTCTATTCAAATTTCACTTGAATTTGAATTTGAATTTGTGGAGCCAAATTTGGAGCCAAAATTTCACTAATTATGATTATGATTAGTGAATTTTAGCTATGGTTCAGCTCACTAATCCAATATCAAGTCCAAGATTCTCCACTAAGTGTGCTTAGGTATCATGAGGCATGTAAAGCATGAAGAACATGCACAAAGTGTGACTATATGATGTAGCAATGGGGTGTAGCAAGTAAATGCTCACCTCCCCCATAGGATGGTCCAAAATTTAATTGGATTGGGCTTCTCCCAATTCAATTAAATTTCTCTCCCAACACACACACATCCAATAAGGCACTTAATGCATGTGAAATTACAAAGCTACCCTAATGCAAAAACTAGTCTAAGCGCCTTAAAATACAAGGGCTGAAAAATCCTACATTACTAGGGTACCCTCCCTACACTGTGGTGCCCTAAATACAAGGCCCAAAAATAATGAAACCCTAATCTAATATGTACAAAAATAAGTGGGCTCATACTTAGCCCATGGGCCCAAAATCTACCCTAAGGCTCATGAGAATCCTAGGGCCTTCTTCTGTATATCTGGCCCAATCTTCTTGGAGTCTCCTAGCCATGGCTCTGGTGATGGGTCCCCTCCTTGGGAGAATTGCATCATCCCCTCCCTCTTAAAGAGGATTTGTCCTCAAATCAGCAGACCCCTCATCATCTGAATCAGCTACACCTATAAAAGGAACTAAATCAGTAATGTTAAAGGTGTTGCTAACTCCATACACCTTTGGGAGGTCTATCCTATAAGCATTGTTGTTGATCCTCTCCAAGACCTGAAAAGGGATATCACCTCTAGGGCTAAGTTTGGACTTTCTCTTAGTAGGAAATCTATCCTTCCTAAGATGGAGCCAAACCCAATCCCCTTCATTAAGCACCAACTCCTTCCTTCCTTTATTGCATTTACCTGCACACACCTTTATTTGGTTCTCTATTTGGTCCCTAACCCTCTCATGTAATTTCTTCATAAACTTTGACCTAGATACCCCTTCTTTATGTATAAAAGAAGTGTTAAGTGGAAGGGGAATTAGGTCTAAAGGTGTGAGATGATTGGACCCATAGACAACCTCAAAAGATGACTAGCTGGTAGTTCTATGAATCGCCCTGTTATAGGCAAACTCCATATGAGGAAGGTAATCATCCCACGAATTGTGATTTCCTTTTAGGAGAGCCCTTAACAATGTGGATAGAGATCTATTCACTACCTCTGTTTGCCCATCAGTCTGTGGGTGACAAGTGGTGGAGAAAAGGAGCTTAGTTACTAGCTTTGCCCATAAAGTTTTCCAAACAAGGCTAAGGAACTTAGCATCTCTATCAGACACAATAGTCTTAGGCAAACCATGAAGCCCCACAAATTCTCTAAAGAAGAATCTTGAGATGTGACTAGCATCATATACCTTGTGGCATGGTATGAAATGTGCCATCTTGCTAAACCTATCCACCACCACAAAGATAGAGTCTACACCCCTCTGGGTCCTAGGAAGCCCAAGGACAAAGTCGACACTAATATCTACCCAGGGTGCAAATGGAACAGATAAGGGTGTGTATAGCCCATGAGGCATCACCCTATACTTGGCTTCTAAACCAATCACACACCTAGTGCAATACCTATGGACATCTTTTTTCATATAGGGCCAAAAGAATTTTTCCTTGAGGAAGACAAGAGTCTTATCAATTCCAAAATTCCCCATTAGCCTACCCTCATTGCTTTCTTTGACCAAAAAATTTCTAATGGATCCTTGGGGTATACAAAGCATTCCCTCCTTGAAAAAATATCCCTTTGCAATGTAGAATCCATCTTGGGCCTTGTGCCCATAACTAGCATAAATGGGAGAGAAGTACTCATCAGAAACATACAATTCCCTTATGTTATCAAATCCTAAAATTTGAGCTCCAAGGGAAGAAAGCAATGTGTGTCCCCTAGAAAGAGCATCTGCAACCACATTGGTCTTTCCCTTTTTGTATTTGATAAAATATGGAAATTTCTCTACAAACTCTACCCATTTTTCATTCCTCTTATTTAACTTGCATTGCCCTCTAATGTACTTAAGTGATTCATGATCACTATGAATAACAAACTCCTTGGAAACAAGGTAATGTTCCCAAGTTTGGAAGGCTTTAACTAAGGCATAAAACTCCTTATCATACGTGTGGTAGTTAAGAGTGGCGCCATGAAGTTTCTCACTAAAGTAAGCAATAGGGTGCCCATCCTACAACAACACAGCCCCCACACCTACACCAGCGACATCACACTCTAGCTCAAAAGTTTTAGAAAAGTTAGGGAGAGCTAGAACGGGTACCTTGTTGAGCTTTTCTTATAGCAAAGCAAAGGCTTGCTCTTCTCTCTCACCCCATGTGAATGCCACATTCTTCTTCACCAACTCATTGAGTGGCAAAGCAAGTGTACAGAAAGTAGGAACAAACCTTTTATAGAAACTTGCCAACCCATGAAAGCTCCTAATATCTCCTGCACTTTTTGGGGTAGGCCCCTCTTGGATGGCCTTGATTTTCTCAAGGTCCACATGGACCCCATTTTTGTTAACCACAAAACCTAAGAAGACTACACTATCGACACAAAATGGGCATTTATCTATATTAGCAAAGAGAGTGAGTTTCCTAAGAATTAAAAGAACTTGCCTTAGAAGTCCTAAGTGATCATCTAGGTCCCTTGTTAGTCGCCTTATACAACTAACTTTTGTATAGAAATCATTTTCCAAAACATGTATAGTTCCCCAATTTATTGTTATTTTGGAGTAATTTTTGTAAATAATTTTTTTTTTATGGATAAAGTTGTCTCTAGAATATGTCCATTGGATTTAATGATGAAATATGTTCAATTTCAAGTGAAAAAGAGGCTAAGTTATGAAGTGCCAAAAGTGATAGTTGAGCTTAGCTCATCAGTGGGCTAAGCGCGCATCCACTGCTAACCGCAGCTTCAGCGCGCTTAGCGCGACAGAAGAATCTGCCAGGGCATCAATATCAAAACTGCGCGCTAAGTGCAAGATCAGTGCATTAAGCAAAACAGTTGTCTTCAGTCAGGCTCAGCGCACGACTGGTGTTAAGCTCAAATCCACTTACTCGTGCTAAGCACCAGCACCAACACCAGGAGCCTGATACTGAAGAGCCACCAGCACCAGCACCAGTAGAGAAGGAGACTACTCCAGATCAGACTCCACAGCCATCTCCAGCCCCTGTGCATATACCTGAGGATGATGCACCAGTTGAAGAGCCTGAGCAGCTTATATAGGATTCATCAGTAGCTCCAGCATTGGATCTTAATGAAGACCAGCCACAGGAGGAGCAAGACGTTTAAATTTTTGCATTCTGAACACTTTAGTTTATTTTCAGTTATTTTATGATTTATGTCATTTAAATTTCAATTTTTATGTTTCAGTTCTTTAAATTTCAGCATTTAAATTTCAGTAGTGTAGTTGTTTGTTTGCTTGTACAAAAAGCTTGATTGAACAGTGAATTGGTTGAACTTTGTATGCAGTGGCTTGTTTGGTATGAAATGAGTGTTTGAAAATGATTTGATTGAGTAAATGTATGAATTGAATTGATTGGGATGATTAGATGATTGTTTTGATTAAGTTTGCAGTCATTAGAAGAGAATGAGCATGTGATTAGAAGTATGTCTGAAAATGTTAGTTGGTTGTCAGATTGATTGTGAAGGAATGCATTAATCGTATCCCTATGAGAGTGTGATCTTTAAATTTTGAGATAAATGACTATCATTTAGTATTGATTTTTGCGTTAATCTCTAAAGTATGGACTGGATGCATGAATTTGAGGATGATGAAGGCCATGTTTGATTATGAATAGCCACTTAGCCAAAAAGCTGACCATATGTTTGAATGAATTATCCCTTGCACCCAATTTAAGCTGAATGAATTTATTGATTGATTGAACCTGGAGCCTATTCAGTTGTATCTTCTGCTACCTTATTTTAGGTTGTAGGAGAGCATCATCCACAGAAGCTGGGTTCAAAGCAAATTTGTCCCAAATTTAGGGGAGTTATTATCAAGGTAAATCTGTCCCAAATTTGGGGAGGCACTGGGTAAGAATTGAAATGGTCAAAGAAAATAGTATACACACACTGTTTATGTATATAATGTTTTTTGTGTTAAAAAAAAATTGTAAGTACAAATGAAATTAATAAGTGTGTATGTTGCAAAATAATGGAAGCTAAGTGCCTAAATAAAGGGCGAGTATGGGGTAGGAATGAATGAAAATGGTGAAGGTTATTCTATGGATGAATGCTCTCTTAGAACCTAAGCTTTTGAATCCTAGCAAAACCATGAATTGTTGGCAGCCTAACCCCATTACAAGCCTAGAAAGTCCTTCGGATTCATTTTGTGTGTTCATTGTTGTATGATATGAGATGAAATGCAAAGGTTGGAACTTGTGTTGGTTGTTTATGAAGGAATAAGCCTAAACACTTGACCATGAGTGAAACAATGATTGTGAGGTTTTCGTTGATGATCCTTCCTTGATTTTTGTCATGCTTACTAGCTTATTTCATTTGTGACTCTAATGCTTATGCTTCTATCTTTGAAAAGCCACATGCTTTTGAGAAGTAATTAATTTAAGAATTCCATGATATTCAGTTCATATGGTTGAATTCCTTTATGAATCAGACACCATTTTCTTTTGATTGACCACTGTCTTTGTCACTTAAGGACAAGTGAGCTATTCTTTCTTTGCTTGAGGACAAGCAAAACTTTAAATTTGGGGGAGTTTGTTAGTCGCCTTATACGACTAACTTTTGTATAGAAACCATTTTCCAAAACTTGTATAGTTCCCCAATTTATGGTTGTTTTGAAGTAATTTTTGTAAATAATTTTTTTTATGGATAAAGCTATCTCTAGAATATGTCCATTGGATTTAATGATGAAATATGTGCAATTTCAGGTGAAAAAGAGGCTAAGTTATGAAGTGCCAAAAGTGACAGTTGAGCTTAGCTCATGAGTGGGCTAAGCGTGCATCCACCGCTAAGCGCATCTTTAGCGCGCTTAGCACAATAGAAGAATCTGGCAGGGCATCAATATCAAGGCCGTGTGCTAAGCATGAGATCAGTGCGCTAAGTGTGCAGCAGTTGTCTTCAGTTAGGCTCAGCGCACGACTGACACTAAGCTCAAATCCACTTACTCGCGCTAAGCACAAGGGTGGCGCTAAGCGCAACGTTGCGAATTTAGAGCCTATTTAAAGTCTGTCTTCTGTAGAATTAGGGAAATAACTTTGACAAGGCCCAGGGCACTAAATTCCACCGCACACCATAATGCCTATTTCGAGAAAAGAGCTCTGGAGGTAGCAAGAGGAGCAGCTTTTGCAGAGATACCTAGTCTTTGGAAGCTTATTATTGTTAGGGTTTCTTCTGTAATGGCCGGCTAAACACCCTAGTTGGGGATTTCTAATGAACAGCTGATGTAAATACTTAATATCTAATTGATTATGTTTTTTATGTTCAATGCTTCCTTCAATGCTTAATGTTTGTATGCTTTTGGTCTGATCATCCATTTGTGTGCATACTTAGGTGACTTTAGCATTGGGAAATGTATTGTTGCCTTAGAACTTGATTGAAGCAGGATCGAAACTTAGTCTTATAAGAGGGATCTGTGGATTAAGTTTTGGTTTTAATTATGTTGTTACAATAATGTTGTTTAGTCTAGGCCTAGTCTTACAAGAGGGATTTGCGGACGAAACTCAGTTTAAGTTAGTCTAAACCTAAGAGGGTCGTCTAAATTGGGCCTAGTCCAACAAGAGGGATCTGAGGACGAAGCTTGGATTGATTCGGTCTGACAAGGGATCGAGGTTTAGTAATTTAGGGTACAACATAGAACACAAGAGCATGATTGATTAGAGAAATATATTTATATGCATCAGCTTGTTTGTTAGAAAGACCCAACATTTCTACCTACTGCTGTAACTTTTACTTACCTTGCATTTTATATAGTTTTTAGCATAAAGGTTTAGTTTAAATTCTGTTTGAAATTATCAATCATACATGTTCTCTCAACAATGCTTCATTTCTGAACGTAACTCAGGCTAACATTAGTTCCCTGTGTTCGATACTCAGATTCATCCGTTTTAATTTTTAAATACTTGGCAATCCGATGCGCTTTCCGGCAAACCGGATTTCCCTTGAATATATTTGTATGAAGAAAAAGTGGAACAAAAAGTAACCACAGGGGAAATCCAACATCCCTACTATAGACTAAGATATCATCGAAATAAACAACTACAAACCTACCTATGAACTCCCTTTGGACATGATTCATTAGCCTCATGAAGGTACTTGGTGCATTAGTGAGCCCAAAAGGCATCACTAGCCACTCATACAACCCAAACTTGGTCTTGAAAGCGGTTTTCCACTCATCACCTTCTCTCATCCTTATTTGGTGGTAACCAATTTTAAGATCAATTTTGGAAAATATATTTGCATCATGCAACTCATCAAGCATATCATTAAGCCTAGGAATGGGGTGCCTATACTTCACAATTATGTTGTTGATGACTGTACAATCTGTACACATTCTCCACTTACCATCCTTCTTTGGCACCAATAACACAGACACAACACAAAGACTTAGGTTCTCTTGGACCTATCCCTTCTTCAACAATTCCTTAACTTGGGATTCAATCTCCTTGGTCTCTTGAGGATTAGTCCTATAAGCTGGCCTATTAGGAAGGCTTGTTCCTGGGACTAAGTCTATTTGGTGTTCTATTCCCCTAAGTGGAGGTAACCCAGGGGGTATCTCTTTGGGAAATACATCACCAAATTCTTGTAAGAGTTCTTGGACCTTTAGAGGAATGGTCTCAAGTGGAGGAATTATGGCAGTGCTAAGGGTAGTCTCCCTTGAAAGGAGAGGGTAGAAAGACTACTTGACTTTTGGAGCTAAGGCCTTACTATCCTTTTGTTGCAAAATGACTCTTCTTTTTTATAACTTTCATAGAGGAACACCTTCCCTCTTTTTCTTTCTCCTTGACTTTTGGAGCTAAGGCCTTACAATCCTTTTTTCTCTTTAGTTTTTCTAACTTTTCCTCGTCCTTCTTGTCCTTCATTGTAAGTTGATCCTTAGCTACCTGTGAAGGTCTTTGAGGATGCAACACAAATTTAGTGCGAAGATAGGTTAGGGTAATCTCATTAGTTAGGCCATTGTAAATAATCTTCCTGTCAAATTGCCATGGCCTTCTTAAAAAAATATGCCCTACCTCCATGGGAACTATATCACAATTAACTTCATCCTTATATGTTCCAATGGAGAAAGGTTCCTTTACTTGTTGGTTAACTATCATTTCCTCTTGCTCAATGAGCCATTGAAGTTTATAAGGTTTTGGGTGGGGAATGATAGTGAGGTTCAACTTGGAAACTAATCTTGTGCTACAACAATTGCAACAATATCCACTATCCACAATGAGAGAACATGTTTTATCTAAAATTTTGCATCTTGTATGAAAAATGTTCTCTCTTTGAGATTGAGATAGATCACAAGATTGACCTCCAATGATCCTTCTAACCATTAGGAGGTCACCTTTATGGGGGTATACTTCCTCACTGGACTCTTCACCCCTTCATCTTCACTTCCACTAGAGGAAGGGGAAGAAGTAATCTCCTCTTAACTACTATAAATGTCTTCACCCCTCATAACAATGGTTTCTTTGTGGGGCATTGAGAGGCAATGTGACCTCTCTTTAAACATTTGAAGCATTTAATGTTGCTAGTCCTTGCTTGGGAACTAGTCTTAGGGGTGGATTTTTCTATGGTCTTACCCTTATCTTCCTTGGGTTTTGAAGGTGCAGCCCCCAAAATTCCTTGGGCTTGGTCCTTCCTTGGATAAGAGTGAAAGCCATAAGATTTTGAAGAAGGCTTTCTTTTAAGTTGTTGCTCCACTCTTATATAAAGTTCGACTAGTTCAACTAGGTCCCTATATGGAAGGAGTTCAACCTTGTCCCTCACTTTTATATCAAGCCCACTAAGGAACCTAGCTATGTGTTAGTTGCTATTCATAAGTTAATTTGGTATTGAAAATTTGCAAGGAAACAACACTGTGCCTCCAATTTGTGGTCCTTTTTGTAGGAATTGTACATATTTTCTTTATTGTGTTATTTTAGAGGGTAGAAAATCCAATTTTGTGACCTAATGTTGAATCCAACTCAGTTTTAGGGCAAATAAGAGAATGTTAAAGTTGCTGATGACTCGCTTAGCGAGGCAGATCCGCTCAGCGAGATGCATCCGTTTAGCGAGGCATCCAGCTCGCTTAGCGGATGGGAAACCCTAGAAGAGGATAAGCCAAAGATCTGCACGCCCAGCGCACAGCCAGCCCACCTAGCGAGGACGTTGTCTCTTCTCGCGCTTAGCGTTCCCATGCTCGCTAAGCAAAAATTCACTAACTCGTGCTCAGCGAGACATGCTCACTGAGCGAGCCTTCGGAAGTTGAAGAGTCCAAGAGCCTTTAAAATACTGAAGTTGGCAGAGTTTCAAAAGAGAACCGGTAGAGAGTTGGTAGAGATGAGTTTTGAGTAGCAAAGAGAGCTTAGCTTCTGGAAAAATAGAGAGATTTAGGGTTTAGAGGCTGGAGAAGACATTCTCCATCATCTTCTTCCAATTTCTTTCACCAAAAATAGTTTCTTTCTTGTATTTTTGAAGTTTTGCTTGTAATGGAAGGCTAAGCCTCTTTGTTGGGGAGTTACTACTGAACCTCTTGATGTAATACTCTTATTATCTATTTAATGTTATTTCTCTATGTTCATTGCTTCTATCTATATTTATTTTACATGCTTGAGGCTTGATCACCCATTTGTATGTGTAGTGAGGCTTTTTAGTATTGGAAAATGCTTTAAAACCTTAGAACTTGATAGAGCAAGCTAGAAATCTGTATGTCTAGGAATGTAGTGTAGTGATCTAGTCCATTTTACACTATAGGCTTAGTGCAACTCTTTTAGAACAAGTTTGTTAAGGAATCAAGAATAAAGTCTAAAGAGAGTTAGCCTCATTCATGTGAGGAATCATGGTTTGAGTAATTTCTCATTGTAAGAACACAAGGATAACATTAAATAAAGAAAAACACATTTTATAAAACAAGAGAAATTTAGTAGGACACTCCCCAACGCTTTTAACTTGATAGTTGTCACTTTTTGTAGCTTTAAATATTCTGTTTATGTCTAAATATATTTTATAGTACAAAACCCAACATTTGCTTTATTTCAATCCTTATAAGTGTTTACATACTGAATATACGTGTGTTAGTCGTCTTATACGAATAACTTTTGTATAGAAAACACATTCCAAAACTTGTATTGTTCCCCCCAATTTATGGTTATTTCATAGTAGTTTGTAAATAAATCTTGTTTTAACGTGAAAGTTGTCTCTAGAATATTTCATTGGATTTAATGATGAAATCTGTGCAATTTTAGGTGAAAAAGAGGCTAAGTCATGAATTGCTAAAAGTGACAGTTGAGCTTAGCTCATCAGTTGGGCAAAGCGCAGCTTCAGCGCACTTAGCCCGATAGAACAATCTAGCAGAGCATCAATATCAAGGCCGCGTGCTAAGCGCGAGATCAGTGCGCTAAGCACAATAGTTGTCTTCAGCCAGGCTTAGCGCACGACTGGTTCTAAACTCAAATCCACTTATTTGCGCTAAGTGCGAGGGTGGCGCTAAGCACAACGTCACAGATTCATAGTCTATTTAAAGCCTATGTTGTGTAGAATTAGGGTACACACTTTTACAGAGATTTTTGCACAGAATTCCAAAGCACACCACAGTGCCTATTTCGGGAAAAGAGCTCTGGAGGCAGCAAGAGGAGCAGCTTTTGCAGAGATACCTAGGTTTTCTAATTAGAGAGAGATTAGTGTGTTGCAGAGTGATTGTGAAATGCTGAGAAGAGGAGGAAGGATCCCCTTCTTGTGTAATGAGCAGTTATTCTCTACTCTTAATCTCATTATTGTTAGGGTTTTCCTGTAATGGCTGGCTAAACACCCTTGTGGGGGATTTCTAAAGAACAGTTGAAGTAATTACTTTAATATCTAATTAATTGTGTTTCTTGTGTTCAATGCTTCTTTCAGTGCTTACATTCTATATGCTCTTGGTCTGATCAATCATTTGTGTGCATAGTTAGGTGACTTTAGCATTGGGAAATGTATTGTTGCCTTAGAACTTGAATGAAGCAGGATTGGAACTTAGTCTTAAATGAGGGATTTGCGGATTAAGTTCTCGTTTTAAATATGATGTTACAATAATGTTGTTTGGTCTAAGTCTAGTCCAACAAGAGAGATCTGAGGATAAAGCTTAGGCTAAATTAGTCTAAACTTTTGTAAGCTATTTAAGCTAAGTCTAGTCCAACAAGAGGGATCTGAGCACGAAGCTTAGTTTAAGTTAGTCTAAACCTTGGAGGGCTGTCCAAATTAAGCCTAGTCCAACAAGAGGGATCTGAGGACAAAGCTTGGATTGATTCAGTCTAACTAGGGATCGAGGTTTAGTAATTTAGGCTACAACATAAAACACAAAATCATAATTGATTAGAGAAACATCTTTATATACATCAGTTGGTTTGTTAGAAAGACCCAACACCTTTACCTACTGCTATCAATCTTACTTTCTTGCATTTTTACTGTTTCTTTTTTTAGCCTAGACTTAGTTTAATTCTGTTCTAAATCATCAATTATCAATGTTTCTTTCAACAATTCCTTATTTATGAATTTAACTCTGTCTAATACTATTTCCCTGAGTTCGATACTCAGATTCATCCGTTTTAATTTTAAATACTTGACGACCCGGTACGCTTTTCGGCAAACCGGATTTCCCTTGAACATATTTGTATAAAGAAAAAGTGGACCAAAAAGTAACTATAGGGGAAATCCAACAACATGGTCTAGGTGAAAAAAATTCCCTAAGGATACGATACTCGGTCTTATTGTTTTATACTACCCTTGCGAATCGGTACACTTGCCAACAATCACAAACAAGTTTTTGGCACCGTTGCCGAGGAATTTCTTTCCACTTAGATAGTATAATTCAGTTTGGAAACATTTATTCTTTATTCTTTAATTATTTCTTGTGAATAGACAGAATTCAATTTTTCTCTTGACTTGGTTAATTGCTGCTCTGTTTAGTTGCTTCTTGTATGCGAGGTAATTCTTCAGTAGGTGATTTAGCTCATTAGATTTGGAGATTGAAGCTACTTGCAAGAGGAACAACGCAGAAAGAAGTAAGAAAGATTTACAAGAAAGGAAAGTTCAACCAAGCACCAAGAGAACTCTTTCATCTGAATCATCTTCAGCATTTCCAGCAGACTTGAGGGAATCCGAAGTTGCTGCATCTGAAGCTTACATCATGGCGGAAGACCAACCACAGCGGGTTACTCTTGAGGACTACTCCAGCTCTACCGTGCCACAATTTTTCATAAGTATTGTGCGGTCGGAAGTCCAAGCTCACAACATTTCATATCCACATTCCTTAATCCAGGTGATCCAAGGAAATCTATTCCATGGTCTGCCCAATGAAGACCCTTATGCACACCTTGCAACATATATAGAAATCTGCAATACAGTGAAGATCGTAGGGGTGTCGGGAGATGCAATAAGGTTGAGCTTGTTTTCATTCTCCTTAGCTTGTGAAGCTAAGAGATGGTTGCATTCTTTCAAAGGGAACAACTTGAAGACATGGGAAGAAGTAGTAGAAAAATTTCTGAAGAAGAACTTCCCTGAATCAAAGACAATTGAAGGCAAGGCAACTATTTCCTCATTTCATCAGTTTCCAGATGAGTCTTTGAGTGAAGCGCTTGAACGATTCTGTGGTTTACTGCGGAAGACACCTACTCATGGATTCATAGAGCTTATTCAGTTGAATATCTTCATTGATGGTTTGAGACCTCAGTCCAAACAATTGTTAGAGGCTTCTGCTGGAGGAAAAATTAAGTTGAAAACTCCAAAAGAAGCAATGGAACTCATTGAGAATATGGTTGCTAGTGATCATGCTATCTTGTGTGATAGAACTCATATACCCACCAAGAGAAGCCTGTTGGAACTCTCTTCACAAGATGCATTGTTGGCACAGAACAAGCTGTTATCTAAGCAGCTGGAATCACTCACCGAAACACTCATCAAATTGCCAACATAGTTACAAGTTGCCCAGCCCTCTCATTAAGCTATTATGCAGGTTGAAGGCTATAGCATTTGTGGAGGAGCCCAAGAATCCGGATGTTGTATACCCCAAGATGATTCTGCTAAAGAGGTAAACTACATGGGGAATCAAAACAAACAGGGATTTCATTCAAGCGGCTTTTCAGGTTACCAGCAAGGAGGGAACTTCAATCAAAATCAAGGGAAAGGATGGAGGTCACATCTAGGGAATCATTTCAATAAAGATCAAGTAGGACCTTCCAACAAACCTCCTAATCAAGGGCCTAACTTGTATGAGAGGACCACCAAGCTGGAAGAAACTTTGGCTCAGTTTATATAGGTTTCAATGTCTAATCATAAGACCACTGAGTCAGCCATCAAGAACCTGGAGATTCAAGTAGGGCAGCTAGCCAACCAAATAGCTGAGAATTCTTCTGGAGGTTTTGGAGCTAATACTAAGAAAAATCCCAAGGAAGAATGCAAGGATGTCATGACCAGAAGCAAGAGGGAGATCATTGTGGAGAATGAAAGTAAGACCAATAAGGAGAAGGAGTTAGGAGCTGAGGGAGAAAAAGAAAATGAGGGAGATAAGATGGATGAGAGAAAAATAAATGAAGATGAGGAAGAAAAAAATGCAAAAAAGAGAGATAGTGAGGAAGAGAAAAAGACCAAGAGTGAGTTGGCAAGAGAGAAGAAAAAAGAGGCTGACCCAAGTTTTGGAAAGGAAGTACCATATCCTTTGGTGCTGTCTAAGAAGGACAAGGAATGACACTTTGCTTGTTTCCTTGATATTTTCAAGAAATTGGAGATCACTATTCCATTTGGGGAAGCCTTGCAACAGATGCGACTCTACTCCAAGTTTCTCAAAGATCTGCTGACCAAGAAGGGCAAATATATCCATAGAGACAACATTGTGGTGGAAGGAAATTGTAGTGCGGTCATCCAGAGGATCCTTCCACCAAAATATAAGGATCCAGGGAGTGTTACTATTCCATGCTCAATCGGTGTTGTGTCAGTTTGGAAAGCGCTTATTGACTTAGGGGCTAGCATCAATCTAATTCCCCTATCCATGTGTAAAAGGATAGGAGAGTTGGAAATCCTACCAACAAGGATGACATTGCAACTGGAAGATCGCTCAATCACAAGGCCATATGGTGTAGTGGAGGATGTGTTGGTCAAAGTGCGTCAATTCACTTTCCCTGCAGATTTTGTGATTATGGACATTGAAGAGGATGCTAAGATTCCACTGATTCTAGGTCGTCCATTCATGTTAACAACCAATTGTGTCGTTGATATGGGAAAGGGTAACCTTGAGATGAGTATAGATGATCAGAAGGTTACTTTTAACCTATTTGATGCAGTGAAACATTCAAAGGACCAAAATGTCTATTCCAAGATGGAGAAGATTGAGAATGAGACAGCTCTTCTTGTGGCCAGAGCTAAGGTTTTACAAGACCCTTAGAGGTAATATACGTCAACCTAGTGATGTTAAATAAGTGCTTGCTGGGAGGCAACCCAGCTTTTTCTTAGTTTTCTCATTCATTTTTCTATTCATCAATGCATGTGGTTAGGTTTTGAATCATTTGAGATTGCTAGAGTAAAGTGCTAAGCATGTTTTGTATTATAAAGGGTTGGCCAAAAGATTCTCTAAAGCATGGGATGAGAAAAGAACTTAGAAAATCTTCAATCATCCTACTCGCTCAGCGCGCCCTGTGCACTAAGCGAGACATACCCTATGTGCTGAGCGAGTAGCATCTCTCGCTAAGCCTGCCAACCCCCATCCATTGGCTGTTGGGGTGTCGCTAAGCGAGATAGTCGCACTAAGCCCAAAAACCTCTTGGGTTGTGCATTTAATGGAATAGGGCTAAGCGAGTCAGCTCTCTAAGCGCAATATAGTCTCTCGCTAAGCGCACCTGTGCACTAAGCGCAAAAGGCTCTCTGCCTGGACTTTCATGGAAATTGGGCTAAGCGGGTCATCCCGCTAAGCCCAAAACCCTCTCTGGAATGGCAATAGCACTAAGTGAGACCATCTCACTAAGCGCAACCCAACTACTGCATCATAAGGCATTTAATCCGCTAAGCGAGCCATGTCTCGCTTAGCGAAAGTTTCAGACCAATCAAAGCTACATAACTTGCTAAACGTGCACCTGTGCGCTAAGCCCAAAAACCTCTCGGGTTTCCTAATTTTTGAATTGGGCTAAGTGAGTTAGTCTCGCTAAGCACATGAGTTTAAATTCTGAAAAATCAAATGTCACCGAGTGCTTGCTTAGTGAGTCACTCGCGCTTAGTGAGCAGATTGAAACTGCCAAAAATAAAACATAACTACCTTAGGCAGTTACACTTCACAAAAATTATAACTTCCCACACACATCATTTGCAATCATTTCCATCCTTTCACTGTGCTTTCATTCTGTCTCTGCTCCATGCCTCACATTTCAGTTAATCTCTGCAATCCAAGTAAGTTTCTTTACTCAATTTTCATTTTAAATTTTTGAACCCTAGGGTAGAAGACATATTATTTGTTCTGTGATTTGCTCTTGTTGATGATGTTGTGGCTTTGTAATTAGTTGTTTAGTTAGTATGTCGTTAGGGCTTTAGTTTAGGATGTAATGTAGGTTGTTTGTAGGGCTAAGCCTCAGGCTTCCTATGCCTGAAAAGTGGCTAGGGAGTTGAGGCTTCGAAGCCCCCATTTTTTGGAAATTCGATGCACTCGCTAAGTGAGCCAGGCTCACTAAGCGAGTTCATCCGTTTTGGTTGAATTTCTGGGTTTTCTGATGAGCACGCTAAGTGGGCCCTGTCCCGCTAAGCGAGTTCATCATTTCTATTTAAATTTATGCATATTTGTATGAACTCGCTAAGCCATTGCACAACGGCTTAGCAAGCCTGTAAATTTCAGTTTTTTAATTTCTGAGTTTGCATGAACTCGCTATGCCGGCATGCCGCGCTTAGCGAGTACACATAGTTAGGACTGTGACATAGAGGCGCTTGGTATTCCCGTTGCTGCTAAGCGAGCCACACTCGCTAAGCCAACATGCCTCTGATTGTGAATAAGCCTGGGCTAAGCGAGTCTGTCTCGCTAAGCCCAAGGCAATTTAGTTCTATAGAATTTTTGTGCATGCGCTAAGCGAGCTGTGCTCGCTAAGAGCAATTTCGTCTTTGTTTTAGAATAAGGCTTCATGAGCTTGCTCGCTAAGCCATTAATATTACAGTAGTCAAGTCCCGCTAAGCGCCCACTAGCACTAAGCCTGTGTAGTGTGTCACGCTAAGTGAGACATGCTCATTAAGCACAATTAGTTCTCTGTTAAAGAATAAGGCTTAGCAAGCCATGCTCGCTTAGCCACTGTGTTGTTTCAGTTAAGCGAAGGTGTCTCGCTTAGCCAATGTCTATGTTTTTTTGTTGTCGCGCTAAGCGCATGCTGTTATTTTTTGAAGGCGCGCTCAGCGAGTCTGTCTCGCTAAGCGCATGTTCACATCCTGATACTACTACTTATTTTTTTGTGGATGTGAAATCTAATCGGCAAGTGCACCGGGTCGTCAAGTAAACAATTAAAATGGAATCAATCGAGTATCGAACTCAGGGAACTTGTTTTACTCGGAAAAGTGTCATTCAAAATGCAAGTGTTTGTAAAAAGAATTAAGTGTCATGAATTGAAAACAAAGGTATTTTCTGTTCTAATCAAAGAAACAGTAAACGTAAGCAATTGAGTGTGAAAACAAATAAGTAAAAACTTTGGGTCCTTCTATAGAGATACTTGATGCAATTAGAGTTTTTCTCTATTTAATATTATTTGTATTCTATACTAAGGACAAAAATACCAAACACTGATGTCTTGTGAGTTTGGACTAATTTAAACTAAACATCATTCGCAGATGTCTCTTGTTGAACTTAGCTTAATTTAAACAGCATTATAATCACAGCATAATAAAAACCAAAACCCTGCACTCTATTCCTAGCAATGCAGTTATCTAGCCCTGCTCTATCAAGTTATAAGGAAATAGTACATTTTCCAATGCTAAAGTTCCTAACAACACACACTAATGGGTGATCAAACCACAAGCATGCATACAATAAGCGTACATAGAAACATTGAACACATGAAAATAACTTCAAATAGATAATAATAATATTTACATCAAGTATTCAGAAGAGATTCCCAACAAAGGATTTTAGCCCTCCATTACAAGGGAGCAACTTTCACAAATAGGAGAAGGGTTTCAGAGAAAATACCAGATTACAAAGCAATGGGGATTCCTCCTCCTCCTCTAAAAACCTAGGACTTACTCTTTAACCTAGAATCTACCTAAAAGTTAAGGCCTTTGCTTCCTTGCTCAGCTTTTCCTCTATTCTCTGCACACAATTGCCAGTCTATTCAGACCTATTCCCATTCTCTGCAAGTCAGGCTTAAAAAAGGGCTTTCTGTTTGTGAAGGCACGCTTAGCGCCATTCTCGCACAAAGCGCAAGTAAGTGAGATTTGGCTTGGTGCCAATCTTGCGCTTAGCGCAGAAGTGACAACCGTCTCGCTTAGCAAGCTGCATATGCGCTGGGCGCGTGCTGGCGTGGAAGAACTCTCTTCAGGCTTATCCTTAATCACTAAGCCACTGCTGTCTCGCTTAACAGTTTGGCCTCGCTAAGCGCATGGTTTAGGCTTAGCGAGACAAAAACTTTTGCAAATTCATAATTTTCTCTTTTTTACCTAAAATTGAGGTGAAATTTACATTAAATTCATAAGGAAGGCTTCTATTGAGCACATATGAAAACTAAACTAGAAATATTTACAATCCTACCAAAAATAACCATAAATTGGGAGATTTATATACATTTTGGAAAACTTTTCTATACAAAAGTTTATTGTAAAAGACGACTAAACAAACTCCCCCAAATTTACAGTTTTGCTTGCCCTCAAGCAAAGAAAAAATAGTTCACTTGTCCTCAAGTGACAAAATCACTGTGGTTATCCACAAGGTTTTTATTCCAAAGAATTCAATCACATGACATGAATGACATACATTGCTTCAATCAACAGCTTCTCACAAGACATGCAGCTTTTAAAAGATATGAACATGATTATTAAGAAACACAATTGAAATAAGCTAGTAAGAATGACAAATATCAAGGAAGGATCATCACCCAAAGCCTCACGGTCACTGTTTCACTCAAGCATAAGTGTTTAGGTTATCCATCAATCAACAACCAACATAAGTCTCAATCTTTTCACTTCATCTCATATCATATCATACAGTCAAGAACACACAAACTGAATCTGAAGGACTTTACTAGGCTTGTAATGAGGTTGGGTTGCAACAAATCATGGTTTTTCTAGGATGCAAAAGCTTAGGTTCTAGGAGAGCATTTACCCTTAGATTAACCTTTTCTATAATAATTCTCAACCTCTATTACATTCCTTTAAGTACTTAGCTTTTCTTTTTCTCATTTAACAGCACACACATTTTATTTATGATACTTATAGACAATTTTTTTTTGAACTACTTATTACTTACTGTGTGTGCTATTATTTCCTTACCATTGGAAGCTTTCACCCAGTGAACTCCCCCAAATTTGGGGCAAATTTACTTTGAACCGTAATATCCTTTTATGAATGATGCTCTCCTACAACCTAAGACATGCTAGAAGGAGATAAACTGTATAGGCTCAAGGTTCAATCAAACAATCATACTTTCAGTTCAAAATGGGTGCAAAGGATATGTCATTCATTCACGAGGTAAGCTTTTTAGCTAAGTGGCTGATTCAATCAAAACATGGCCTTCATCCTATTCAAACTCATGCATTCATTCCATATTTAGAGATTCATGCAAAAACCATTACTTAATGCTAGTCGCTCTCTCACAATTAAAGATCACACTCTCATCGGGTTATGGCTAATGAGTACCTTCACAATCAAATTGTCAAACTGACTAACATTTTCAGTCATGATCCTAATCCATGTTCTTTCTCTTCTAATCACTGCACACTCATTCAAAACATATGATTTACGCATCCCAATTCACTCAAATCACACAATTGATCACTTCAAACCAATCAACAAACACTGAATTTCAAAACCAAGCATCAAACCACTGGATAATATAAGTGCACTGTTCAATCAAGCTTTATACAAGCTATCAACCAAAATAAAAACTATAAACTGAAATTTAAAGACTAAAACATAAACATAAATCTAAATTATAAAATGTACTAAAGACGAGATAATATTAAAACTATTCAAAAAGCAGGGAAATAAAAATCCTGTCAGTGATCCTGGTCCTGTGTTGGTGGTGGGTCCTGATCCATGACCTCCTTGTTCAAGTCCAGTGCAAGAATGCCTGTTGGAGATGCCTGCTGAGTACCCTCTGTGGTCACTGGATCATCCTAAAAAATAAATGGCTCAGGTGGAGTGGGAGTGGCTTCAGAAGAGTCATCCTCCTGATTTGGCTGAGGTTCCTGGGCTGCGGAGGCCTCACCCCCTCCCAAAGGAGAAGGCTGGACTCCTGGCCAAGCAACCTTCTGCAAAAACTCCTCCATGCTCATAATTGGTCATTGTTGGACCACATCCTGCAAGCTCTGCATAATCAGGAGCTAGCCTTGGTGCAGGCTCTTAAGCATAGACATGAAAGGCTCTGAGCTCTGAGCAGAGGGACCTAGAAGAACTGGGGCTGCTAGTGCTGAAGGGAGAGAAGAAGTAGGGGGAGTAGGGGCAGCTGAAGGAGATGGGGCCTCAGATCTTCTAGCCCTAGATTTTTGGGTCCCTGGAAAAGTGACCGAAGGGTCATCCAAGTTCCAACAATTCTTCTTAATATAAGCCAAATTAATGGCTGGGCTGAGTGACTCATAAGTGAGAGAATCTAAGGTGACTCCTCGGGCCTTACACAAGGCAGTGATGAGGGCTAGAAATCCAAGCCTCGAGGAGTTGGACTGAGCAATGAGCAAGATCTGTTCAGATATAAGTGCTCCTATGTTCATGTTCATCTTCATTACTAGCCCATAAACTAACCTAGCCCTGTCAAGATTAAGATCAGAGGTATGTGAAGTCAGGGCTAGGTTAGAATAAGATAAAACACTCCAGGTCTGTGCTAGAGTTGTAAGATCCTTCCTCAAGAGCTTCCATGGCAAGCCCTCAGTGTTAAGAACAAATTCCCTTCCAGCGATACATAGCCGGGTTGCCAGCTCTTGAGGGTCTGGCCTCAACCTGCAACCTAAAGAAAGAAGGTAAGCTCTGCCCTTGCTCCAAGACCATTGGAGTCTTCAAGAAGGTGTTGAGGGATTTCACATCGAACTTAAGAAGGTGCCCTCGAACCCTAACTTGCTTTGGTGCTTTGTCCTCAGGGACATATAGGTTTGCATAGAATTATTTACCAACTGCCACATCTATGCTTCCTTTAGAAAAATTAGTAAGCTCCCTGTGCTAGTTCCTCCTCTCAACTTCTCTTCTGAAGTCATCAAACTTAGTAATGTATAGCTTCACATTCTTCTCCAGAAGAATGTTTCGGCTGAGGATGTTATCTAAGTAACGGTCCCAGGCATCCCTTGATACAAATCTGGATAAGTCATAACTGGCCTAGGACAATGAAGTTGTGGCTTTTCTCTTACGGGGAGCCATCTGCAACACAAAAGAATCAAAACACAAGATTAGACAGGAAATTATTCAATTTGAAAAGCAGAAAATAAAACTAAAAATCAGTCTGGGCGCTTAGCGCAAGAGACTCAGTGTGCCTCAGGAAAAACTACTCATGCGCTAAGCGTGATAGCCACGCGCTTAGCGAGTGAACACGGATCCAATTTTTTCTATAGAACTGGCTTAGTGAGCAGGCTCGTTAAGCCCAATTCCATAAATTTTCAAAACATATAAGGATTTGAGCTTAGCGCGGCAAGGCATGCTTAACGCGACTACTCTACTGAACAACACTGGCTTAGCGAGAAGGTCTAAGCCTAATTCCAACAAATAGAAAAACAGAGAGATAATTGCGCTTAGCGTGACAGGGCATGCTTAGCGCACAACAAAAATAGAAATTTCTAAGTGTCTGAAAACACATTACTTGCTTAGCGCAAAGACGGGCTTAGCGAGTTCATAAGCAATTGAACTTTCAACTAGAGAAGATGAACGCGCTTAGCGAGTTCATCTGGAAATCCAAATGTTCAACAGAAACGATGAACTCGCTTAGTGTAGCAAGGCGCTTAGCCCACTCATCGCGATTTCTAGAAAAGCAGGGGCTTTCTTAACCCCTCAATTAGGCCTCTATTAGGCCATCTAAACCTAAACAGAACAAGCACATTGTATACACAATAAAACCCTAACCTCTACTCTAACTAGCAACTAAGTTAAAAGCATTAATCAAGACAACTATCTAAACCTAAATAGTAACTAAGTCAACTAACCAAAAGTTTAAAAATTTTAAGAAAATAAAGACAAGGTTGAAACACTTACTTGAATTGCTGAGATTGAGTGTGCAAAGGAAGCAAAAATTGCAGGCAATTTGGAAATGAAAGAAAGGTGTAGAAAAATGCAGGGAAGGAGGAGATGCTGAAGAGAATGGGGTGGTAACTACCAAAGGCAGTTACGCCTCTTTACATTATGCAAATTTCGATCCTTTCGCTTAGCGCGTAGACTCGCTAAGCGAGCCCAAAGTGACGTTTGAGTTTTTAAACAAGCGTGCTTAGCGAATCTGCTCGCTAAGCCCAATTCAAAAATTTGAAATTCCAGAGAAGATTTTGGGCTTAGCGCGAAGATACGCGCTTAGCGGGTTCTGCAGATCTGATTGTCCTACAACCCACGCTTAGCAGGCAATGGCCGTGCTTAGCGAATAAATTGCTTCTTAAATGCAGAGAGTGGGTCTCGCTAAGCAAGGTGGCTTGCTTAGCGCAATTCTCATAAATTCAATTCCATAAAGGTTTGCGCGCTTGGCGAGCAACTGCGCTCAGACCAATTCAAAAGAATTGAAATCCAAAGAAGTTTTTAGGCTTAGTGTGAAGCATGCGCTTAGCGAGACCACTATAGCCAATGATCAGGGGTTAAGGCGCTTAGCATAAGCAA